>NC_068364.1:72739400-72886053 GCF_020536995.1 Dreissena polymorpha
GCGTCTAGAAAAAAGGCCTTGGCAAACAGCGTAGACTCAGATGAGACGCCGCATGATGATGCGTCTCATCAGGGTCTACGCTGTTTTGCTTAAAGGAATTTCTGTAAGTTATATTCTAAATATAGAAAAAAAATACTTGACATCCCTAATTTTGGAAATAAATTGATCCAATTTAGAAGAATGGGAGAGTCCACTGGGCATAAATGTGTTACAGTGTGTCTTTTTCTTACAGACTGTTCAGCTCGGTCAACGACCAATATTACTTCAGTCGACCTACATACGCAGCGCTAATACAGCTATTGGACAATTACAATCACGTGATCGGTGACGCAGAACGCTCCAATCAGAACGAGGATCATGAAGTGACCTTATTTCTTGAGGCAATCTCAAAAACAACGGTGATGCAAAAGACGCAACAATTTCTCAAACAGCAAGGCGAGTATCTAAAAATATTTAAATATAGAAATCATGAAAATCCAGGAAGATTATCAGAAGAGAAATTCTTGTTAATATCCGCTAGTATTGTTGTGGGCAAGTGACTGTTTTGCAATGAACGGAAATTACAATACATTCAACAAACCATTCAACACAAAATTCATCAAAGCTGAGGTCAATTCTTAGGACAGTCCATTAAAAGCATAATGGCTTTAAATCGGTTGAAAGCATAACGAACCTCACACTTAGCCCAGAATTAATCACACAGGAACAAATACACATTCAAATTTATATAATATGTGACGTAGTCTAAAACAGGCCTTTAAAGTAACATGAATACTCAAAATCAACGAATATTTCGTATAATATTTTTAACCCATAATAATCAATGTTCCTTATAGCCATAGCCAAAATTTAATTGCTAGATGTGGTATGGTAGCATAGATTCAAAGAGATGCTCGTTTTTATTTTTTATGCGCCAATATATTCCATGTTAATTTCACACCACAACATTTCATTTACGAGCGGACGCGAGACTTGCTTCGGCGAGCGTCCAAAGAACGACGTATTCATGAGAACTGCGTCGTGTAAATGTCCAGATATCGAAGCCGGAAATTCATCTACATCAAAGGTGTTGAAATTAGTTATGAGTAACACGTAAGAATGTGCTATTCTACAGGCTACGTAGGCGTGTCGTTGGCGGAGTTTGACACATTGTTACGTCAGATCTGGTTCGAGTTCTACCCCCGCCATGGACAGACGCGTGACAGTTGCGGGTTCGAACACGTGTTCGTGGGCGAAACAGACACTAGTGAAGTCATAGGCTTCCATAACTGGATTCAGTTTCATCTTCAAGAGCAGAAAGGAAATCTCGATTACAGGGGCTATATCTTTTCCAAACAGGTATTTGTAAAAAAAAGATCGTAAAAGTGTAACCAACAAGCTACAGTTGATTACTTACCATGATTAAACATTTGTACGAGAAAATCATGATTCCCTGAAGACATATATTGCGACTGTGCAAATATTAAACTTCAAGAAATTAAACCGTAATGTAACAGTGAAAACCTGGTTTCGATGCTAAGTCATTTTCCTTGTTGTAATTAATATTGTGAAACAATAAAACGAACAAAGCCGAATGATTAAAAGGAAAACAATATAACGTATAATTTGTGCGTTAACAAGGTCATATATATATACAGTATATATACTATTACAAAGAGAGACAGGCCCGTACCCAGGCCATGGGCCCAGGGGCCCGGGCCCCCCCCAGCTTGCTGTCGAACTATGATTTTTTTTTAATAATCGGCCCACTGCAATTTTTTTTCTCGTGCAAGGGCCCACAGTACGCTTTCCCTCTAAACAAAAGAGCATCTATGTTTTATTGCCCCTGATAAACAAGGGGATAAACGCTCGCCAATCGAGATAAGCCTCTATGCAATGTTTTCTTATCGCCTTGTACACATCCCCGATCAGACCCCCATTGTGATCATGAATGCTTCATCTATCGATGGTTGATGTAACATGTATTTTGATACGTGCAGCGAATGGAAGCAACTGCTACAGGAGTTCGTAGACTATGGTCTGATAATTGCCGACGCAAGTTTTTTTCATTCTGTGAAAAGGCCCTAGACATGTTTGTCCCTTCTAAAAGTTTAATTGTTTTTTTAACATTTTATTGGGAATTTTTAAGTCCCAATATATACTTTTTGCATTGAGAATAGGGCCCTGAATTTGAACCGGAACAAAAACACTGACAAAGGTATTAAAACTGAGTATTTATAATTTTATAATTTTTGAAAGGAAATCACTGAAAAAGACTACGATGAGATAGTTACCATGTTTGTTTAAAAGAAAAACAGATTAATAAATTTGCCGAGCAACAGATAAAGTTTGGCAGAATTCAGTTTTTAAAATAATTGAGTACCGAGAATTGAGTAATATCAACTTATTAATGGCTCATTGGTAAAAAAATGAAAATTGAAACAACAAATCGATCTCATTATATAAGTTAACCTGATCCAGTGTAGAAAACTATTGTATAATTAAATTATCTCTTACCTTGAATTTGTTTGATAACGGTAAAATATGTTCAATTGATTATTTAAGACTTTCATTATTTCACCCAAAAATTAGGCGTTTCGCGCAATTTTTTCCTCAAAAATGGCAAGGTCTTTCCCAAAAAATCAGATTTAAAAAAACCTGTGACGTTATTGATTTGTGAAAAAAATGATGGAAGCAATTTGAGAGTTGATGTGGGTAATCGTCAGTTTCAACCTGTAAGTTTCGGAAATCTAAAGCTTTTAATATTGTTGTGAATTCACACCAATGTTTAAAGCTAAAGACTTCCGAAATGTGCTGATTTACTTGTTATTTTCCATTAATTCATATCACAAAATACGTTTTTTATAAGCATTAAAATTCACCTTGCAAAGCGCCAAATAAACAAAAGTATATATATATGGAGGGGGGACCCCTCCCAAACCCTCCCCGGTTGGGCCCCCCTGTAAAAAAATCCTGGGTACGGCCCTGAGAGAGACTACAGAGCTTGAAGCCTCCGTCTTGATTCCGCTGTCTAACGTACTACGTTGTTTCGCCAAAGACCTAAAGAATATTCTCTATGTCTTTGGTTTCGCTTAGTTGTATTGTGTATAAATGTTCTACGATATCTTTGTATGAAAGTTGGGCAATAGAAATATTTAAATTTTAAACACTAATATACAAGTTCTTTCCAAGTCATTAACCACTATTTATGTGTTGTTGTTGTTGTATTTGCAGCCGAGAACTCTGGGTACTCAATTCACGTGGCTATCCAAGACAAAGTCTCTTGGCACCTTCATGTACGGGACCAGCCCTGAGTTGGACATGGCCATGTTCACGGTGTGCTACCTGACACGGCGCAACCAGCTCTGCAGCTTCTCCGTGGACGGGCATCCCATACAGCTGAAAACCTTCGACATCACCAACGGTGGAGGCCATCACCTGGGCACCGCTTATGTTAATTAGCTCATTATAAACCGTGATACATTGAGCCCGGGGCCTAGATTCACCAACCCATTCTTAGACTTAAGAATAAAGAATATACTAGGAACCAAGAAAAATGCGTTCAGTGTTTGAATATATACATGCTACCACTGGTGATAATGTCATTCACAAAATGTTCTATAAGAATAACGATGTAGATAGAGGTGGTTAATACAACGTTTGACCAGGGATGTATAATATTATATATCCCTAGTTTGACTCAAAATTAAAGAAATTCTTGAATATTCTAATTTAAAGAATTTTCTTTATTCTTAGACTTAAGTCTAAGAATTGTTTGGTGAATACGGGCCCCAGTCTGGGAAATATGTGTTTATGTATGTGTGTGATGTGTCGTTATAGATAAGCTTGAGCGGACTTTTTGTTTATAGGAAGTGCTAAACAACTGGGCATAATGCATGTGCGTAAAGTGACGTCCTGCACAGGCTATTCAGTGACGACACTTTCCGCCTAAACTTGATTTTCGGTAAGGAGGGACTTCCTTAAAACTAAAAAAACCATAAAAGCGGAAAGTGTCGTCCCTGATTAGCCTGTGCGGACTGCACAGGCTAATCTCGGACGGCACTTTACGCACATGCATTATGCCCGGTTGTTTAGCACTTCATATAAACAAAAAGTCCGCTCAAGTTTATCTATAACGACACATCACACACATACATAAACACATATATTGTACAGGCTCATCTTAGACGACACACTTTTTGCGCATGAATTAATACATTTTTTCCTCAATTTAACTAGAAAATTTAAGTTATGGAACTATAATAAGGTTTTTGTATTCTCTTCTCTTTTATCGCACTTAACTAAAATAAAAAAGTTTCAATGCTCCAAATTGAAATTATTGTCTTTATTCGTAGTGTTACTGTGACACGCTTATTTAAATAAATAAAAATACAACACGCAAAATTAAAATTATTGGTTTAATCCATGTTGTTACCAAACTAAATGTAAATGCATTTTTCGAACCAAAGACTATAAAACTTGCTTTCAAAATCTTCGTATGGGGAAGGAAAAAAAGCATTTTGTGTTTTTACATGGGGCAATTGAGTGCTAAAAAAGCGTATAGAAACCCTTAAAGTCATTAAAAAGTTATTCCTTTTGTCACCATTGTATACCAAAAAGAATGTTGATATGTCCCCTATTTAGATGGGATCTAGATTTGCCATTGCCCGTCGTTCTCTCCCACGGTTTGTCTGTCACATGTTTATGACGCACGTTATTCAACATTATTTTTATAAGTACTGTGGATAGATGAGTTAAGCTTTATTATGTTAATTACATGTACGTATTTGACTGATCAGATTTTAACATAAGAAGTAAAGGAATAATACGAATAATCGATTTTGCCAATTGAATATATTTATGGTATCTCACAAATGGAAACTTGAAACGAGTGACATTATTTCGGATTTGTTATGTCAACTGAATACGAGTTATTGCGAATAGTTCACTGCAAAACCCCAACAGATGATCAGAGAATCCCTTAATTATGCATACATGTTGATCCCGATGAATAAATTACCGTACATATCACATGACAAACACGTTTTATTTAATTAGCACTTTAATGAACACAATATACCAGTGCGTACATAGCGACGTAAAATCAAAAAGGTTTATAATTCCATGCACTTTTTGTATACTCATCTTTATTAAATGGTAAGCATTCAGCCGAAACAATGCTATCACAAACACATTTCTAACAAAGAATTTAAAGTTAGTCCAGCATTAACGAGTCGTCCTCAGACATCGCTGTGTATCCTGCAGAATTTGGATGCTACCTCGTCCAGTTGCTTTTCTTTCCAATATTACGTTCCATAAGAAATGTTTTTATGAGAATTGCTGCACAGCCGTCCGAACCCTGGAGGGCAGAAGAAAACACGACATAAGAAACAAGAAGCCCGCTAATTAAGGGATATTAAAGGAGCCTTTTCACGTTTGGGTAAATTGACAAAATAAAAAAAAATGTTTCAGATTCGCAACTTTTCGTTGTAGTTATGATATCTACGAGGAAACAGTAAACATTTACCATGCTCTTAAATATTAATTATATGTACCTTTTGACGATGTAAAAACCAGAAAATTATAAAGCATTGCAACGCGACACGATTGAATAATCTGGAGAGTTCTGCTGTTGTCGTTATATCGTGTGATACTACAAAGATTGCTTATATAAAGTATAAAATACATCACTCATTGTATGAGCATGGATGGTCTAAGCGATAGACTTTTACTCCAGCGCTCCATGTGTCAGTGGTTCGATTATACATGTATAAAGTATAAAATACATCACTCATTGTATGAGCATGGGTGGTCTAAGCGATAGACTTTTACTCCAGGGCTCCATGTGTTGGTGGTTCGAGCCCAGGGGAGGGTTACATTTTTAATGTTATTCTTGTTTATTTTTACTGGAGCTTTTTAGATCCAATTTTACATTTATTAATATAAAGCATTTAATGACAAACTTCAATACATGCCAAAATCTGTGAAAAGGCCTCTTTAAATCGCACAAATGACTCCCAATGTTTTGATAACGGAAATAGTAGCAGCAAAAACAAAGTTGTTTCTTATACGTATAATGTAGCAGAACACACACAGTTTTTTTTATGAATGCGTTAAATTTTGGCTTTCCTTTATTTGTAAACTAGTTCCTTAAGTCATCCAAATTCACACTTAAAATATGATAATTATAACACACAAAAATGCGTTGAAATAAATATAATGTAATTTGATTTATTTCAACGCGTTTTTTTAGTTATAATTATCATCTAAGAGTCTATGTAGCTTACATTAAGTGGCCATTAAACATGATATCATATATTAAGTTACTTTAATGTTTGCATTACACAGCATTTATTACAACGTTTGAGATATTGAGTTATACATGTCCGTCAGTCGGTTTGTTGACTTTTTTTTCCCCGCAATATCAAGTAAAAGATCTGGCCCATCGTGCACATTGGAGTTTAGTTGTAACCTATTTATTTTAGCTTGAATGCATTAAAAGTACTACTACTTAATTGAAACGCTTTTGATTCCGTTTCCTGGAAATAGAACCAGTACTTGGTGTCTATGGTGAAGATCTTAAGAACAGTGAACGCTTTCACAGTGGGGATTGAACCGTGACCACCTGGTCGCTAGGCCGACACCGTATCCACTACACCACAGCAACTAAATGATTTTATTGGGATGAGAGGAAAATACCTAAGAATGTTGAGGTAATCATGTTAAATTTCAAGGTCACAGGGAATTAATAACAAAATGTTTACCATTTGATTTCAGCATGATATTTAGAGAATGCTTTGACCTGCCGTCTTGCAAATCTGTTACTTGGAAGGAAAGGAATACGCCTGTCAATTTTGAGGTCAACCGGTCAAATGTCAAGGTATCAAGGGCTTGTACCAAGAAATTCGTTTTTGCATGATATTTTAGAATGGTTTGACCTACCATCATGCAAATTTGTATGCTGGTTACTTGATATGAAAGAAGAGCACATACTGATTTTGAGGTAAGGTCAAACATAAAGGTCACTGGGACCCTTAAGAAACCCAAAGAAAGACCAATGATTTGAAGATCAAAAGATCAAAGTTCAGGTCACAGGGGCATGTTGAATTTAAATATCCCTTACCAATTGAACAGACTGACACTTTGATGCATTAAGGGCTTGGATACAACTGTTTTAAAAACACATCTTGCTCTCAAAAGGGCATTTTCTATGGCTTGTGATTCACAATTTTAAAGTAATGCAAAAACTAGAGCTTTGTCAAAGACATGAAGAATACCCCCACATGCTGCATTGACACAGAATATTTTGCATGTTGTCATCACAAAAAATAGCGAACACCATGCTGAATGTTTATAACGCACTAAGTGATCCCGTAACCTGGTTTTTGACCCTGCATGGCCCATGTTCAAACATGATCTACACATCATCTAGATACAACTTCTGGCAAAGTTTGGTGAAGCTCTGATGAAAACTACTTGAATTAGAGAGCAGACAACATGCTGAATGTTTAAAACTCACTATGTGACCCCGTGACCTAGTTTTTGACCCATGTTCGAACTTGGCCTAGACATCATCTATATACAACTTATGACCAAGTTTGGTGAAGATCGGATGAAAACTACTTAAATTAGAGAGCGGACACGGACCGACCACCCGACAGACAAGCTCACTCCTATATACCTCGTTTAGTAGGGGTATAATAAAGCATATATAGCAACAGTCACCTGATTTCAGATATAAATATGTCAACAGTTATCTGGTATTATCTATGTCTGACCGTCTGATTTCTAGTTTGATTGTCATTCAATTCGTCCTTTGTGAAATACGCATTTCCCTAAAACATGTAACTAATACTTCATATCTATACAAGCAATGTCCATGCGTTGATCCACATGTTTGTTCCTTGTTTGAACTCTATGGAATGAATGACTTCAAGTCAGTTAATCTGTATATGAAACAAAATCAGACCTAAGCATATTTTCAGATTTTTCTGTATATATTACACATTATAATATAACATTACATATTGATATATAAATACCCTCTGACAAATAATTTTGTAAATGGAGGCATGTCTATGATTCAACCCCAATTGTAGGTGAAAATAACTGTTTGTACCTAAATGTCCAATTAGCGTTTTTTTGGATTATCCTGAATTGAATGGAATTTTAAAGTTAAGGTAGCGCACCTCTAATGATTTCCCGCGATTTATTTAACGATCATTGCCGAACTTCAATGATCGCTTATTTCCGAGAGATGCATTTTATTTTTTTCAAACTTCGAATTTTGATATATGTTTAACTTATTCATTTTGAATACATTATTTTCACTATAAATATTGACTTTGATCCAATTATCATCTGAAAAATACGATTTCACGATTTCTTCAAAGATCGAGCGAGCCTTTTTATCTGTTTACTTATTGATATCTAATTTAAAGTTGCACTATTGTGAAGTTGTCGTGGCCGAGTGGTTAAGGCGATGGAACAGAAATCTTTTGGGATCTTCCCGCGCAGGTTCGATTCCTGCCGACATCGCATACTTTTTGCGACGCGTTTTATTTCTTTTCTAACGTAATTTGATTTATTATAGCACATAAGCTATGTTTATTGTTAAATATGTTGAAAATTGTATGCACATCCTTCAATTTTAAAATTAAAACAACGTTATGGCTAAATTGATTAATGTACTGCTGAAAATACAAATTATGCATGTTGCATTTTTATTTTTATTTCAAAAAGTAAACGGTAAATCTGTCTATTCTTTTGGTATTTTTGCTGTATATAGTGTTTCTATAAAAACTAAGTTTAAAATATAACTTAAATGATACTATTTTGAATTTTATGACACTTTGTTTTTAACCAACCCAATTTTTACGTGGCTGAAATCCCTTACATTTCATGGCGCTATTCCATAGATTAAAATTTGTAAAAAAAAAGTCTGTAAAATAATACTTATTTCATCTTGTTTAAACTTTAAACACCTTTACTGCATCTGTACACACACCAACTGCATGCCCATATTTGGAAATTTGAATGAATTATGGAACTTTTATATACCCCAGGGGTGAAAATAAACTGGACAAAAGCCGAGCATGAGGGTGGTTTTGAAACAAGAGGGCCATGATGGCCCTGAATTGCTCACCTGACTCATTAAGATCAGATGAAAACTATGACCTCTATTGTCTACACAATGTTTTTCTATGATTTGACCTAGTGACCTAGTTCCTGACTCTAGATGACCCAAATACAATCCCAATCCAGATTTCATCAAGATAAACATTCTGACCACAGTTCATAAATATTGGATGAAAACTGTGACCTCTATTGTCAACACAAGGTTTTTCTATTTATTTGACCTAGATTTTTACCCCAGATGACCCAAATACAATCCCACCCAGATTTCTGACCAAATTTCATAAAGGTTGGATGAAAACTGTGATCTCTAATGTCTACACAAGGTTTTTCTATTATTTGACCTAGTGACCTAGTTTTTGACCCCAGATGACCCAAATAAAATCCCAACCCAGATTTCATCAAGATAAACATTCTGACCAAATTTCATAAAGATTGGATGAAAACTGTGACCTCTATTGTCTACAGAAGGTTGTTCTATTATTTGACCTAGTGACCTTGTTTTTGACCCCAGATGACCCAAATACAATCCCAAACCGGATTTCATCAAGATAAACATTTTGACCAAATTTCATCAAGATTGGATGCAAACTGTGACCTCTACTGTCTACACAAACAAATTGTTGACGGACGGACGCACGGAAACACGCAGGCACGCACAACGGACGCCGGACATCACACGATCACATAAGCTCACCGTGTCACTTCATGACAGGTGACCTAAATATATGTGTCGGAGATAAACATGAACAGTTGTGGTTAAAATCCCATAGAAACAAGGGCTGTTTGTAAAACATGCATGCCCCCCTATATAGCAGCCATTGTGTCACTGTGAATGGTGGTGGTGGTGGTGGTGGTGGTGGTGTAGTAGTAGTAGTAGTAGTAGTAGTAGTAGTAGTAGTAGTAGTAGTAGTAGTAGTAGTAGTAGTAGTAGTAGTAGTAGTAGTAGTAGTAGTAGTAGTAGTAGTAGTGGTAGTAGTAGAAGTAGTAGTAGTAGTAGTAGTATAGTAGTAGAAGTAGTAGTAGTAGTAGTAGTAGTAGTAGTAGTAGTAGTAGTAGTAGTAGTAGTAGCAGTAGCAGTAGCAGTAGCAGAAGCAGTAGCAGCATTACAAGACCAATACTTAAGAATGATCAAATGGGAAAAGGAAACCTAGCACTGGCAGTAAATATGGGGCTCATTTACAGGTAAGATTTGGAATCTCTGCTGTAAAATGAGATTTTGAATGAATTAAAGGGAGGCAAATCTGTAATAAAAAGAACATGCATAAACCGTAGTTGTTTCCCTTGTTTGAACCATGCTAAATCCATACAAGTTTGGAAAGAATTGGATGAAAAATTTGGACTTTATTGCATAAACACCATTTTCTCAATTCAAGGGGAGGTAATTCTGTACTTCATGGACCAATAATGCTCAATTTTTTAGGGTTCGTGTCCTCATTGATATAAAGACACTGTGCAAATTTGGAAAGGATCGGACAAAAAATGTGGAAGATTTTTGAAAGTTTTCACAAAGTAGGCAAAAACGAATAAACATGCAAAGTTCAACGAGCTCCTGCGGCCATGTTTTTTGACGAATCAAATTTCTTTGAACAACTTTTTCAGGGGAGCCTTCAAAGATCATCCCTGTTAAATTTTTTGAAAATCTGATGAGCGGTTTCTGACAAGAAGATTTTTTAAGGTTTTTACCATATATGGTCATGGCGGCCATCTTGGTTATGTGATCAATTTTTTTTAACAATTCTTTTGTCCCATGACCAAGGGATGCTCCACATGAAATTTGGTTGAAATTGGCTCAATGGTTTAGTAGAAGAAGATGTTAACAAATTGTTTACAGACAGACGGACAGACGCCGGACGGTGAGTGATCACAATAGCTCACCCCGAGCTATCGCTCAGGTGAGCTAAAAATCGGTATATTTTTTTTTTAAGCATGGAAAGCCTACCTACAAATTTGCACGTAGTTCAGTGAAATGATGCTGATTAGGAAAATAATTAATTAAATTATATTTGGATTTGTGCCCATTAGAGGTGCGCTACCTTAAAAGAGCACCAGGATGCAAGACTACCGGTACATAATTTTAATCTCCAAGTGTCATCTTTTATGAGATTATTTATGAAGTATCATTTTAACAGAAGTAGTGGTAAATAAAGTTCTGGATGCCAATACCATGTATTGAAATTGAAAAGAAATAGATCGCATTTAAAGGAATTGTGTTCATATTACTGGCAATTAATTAATACAATTCAGAGGCGGCTCAAACTTTGCCAATTGTTATTATATTATCTTTACATACATAAAGAAGTTTTTTTGTTTTTTTAAAACCCAGAAACTCTCAAATTAATATGCAAGACAGCCAGTCTTTATCAAGTATACACTGCCCCCAACCCACCTTCCATAACAACTTTGTTGTGGTGGGGATATAATAAAAAAACTACAAACTTTTCAAAGAGAACCGTGTCTGTGGTACTGAGTAACTTCTGCAGCAGAGTTTGTACACCCATCTCACTTAGTTTAGCCTGTCTTGCACAGGCACCTGAAATATATTTTTTAGATTATACACAGCGTAATGTCTATGTGCACTTAATGCATTTTGATATCTGCATCATATACCTTTAAACAAATTACTAGGCCATCCTCAAACACATATTTGTTTGTGAGCACGCAATTCCCAGCAGGACATGTAAGTAAGTAGGTAATGGTAGGCAAGTATACATATTTTATTGATTTGTTTTACAAGTAGATCTATTGTTTGATGAATGCAGTAAAAGACTGTTTTCAATCGAACACATTCATATACTTTATAATTAACTTTTACAATTTTAAAAGCAATTACAAGAGGGAAGAGCTATCCTTGATAGCTGGTTGAAGAGAAGCTATGAATGAAATAGAAGAATTGTCCTTCATAGCTGGTTGAAGAGAAAATATGTATTAAATAGTGAGCTGTCCTTCATAGCTGGTTGAAGAGAAGCTATGAATGAAATAGAAGAATTGTCCTTCATAGCTGGTTGAAGAGAAACTATGTATGAAATAGTGAGCTGTCCTTCATAGCTGGTTGAAGAGAAGCTATGAATGAAATAGAAGAATTGTCCTTCATAGCTGGTTGAAGAGAAAATATGTATGAAATAGTGAGCTGTCCTTCATAGCTGGTTGAAGAGAAGCTATGTATGAAATAGAAGAATTGTCCTTCATAGCTGGTTGAAGAGAAACCATGTATGAAATAGTGAGTTGTCCTTGATAGCTGGTTGAAGAGAAACTATATGAAATAGTGAGTTGTCCTTCATAGCTGGTTGAAGAGAAGCTATGTTTGAAATAGAAGAATTGTCCTTCATAGCTGGTTGAAGAGAAACTATGTATGAAATAGCAGAATTGTCCTTGATAGCTGGTTGAAGAGAAACGATGTATGAAATAGAAGAATTGTCCTTCATAGCTGGTTGAAGAGAAACTATGTATGAAATAGTGAGTTGTCCTTGATAGCTGGTTGAAGAGAAACTATTTATGAAATAGTGAGTTGTCCTTCATAGCTGGTTGAAGAGAAGCTATGTATGAAATAGAAGAATTGTCCTTCATAGCTGGTTGAAGAGAAACTATGTATTAAATAGTGAGTTGCCCTTGGTAGCTGGTTGAAGAGAAACTATGTATGAAATAGTGAGTTGTCCTTCATAGCTGGTTGAAGAGAAACTATGTATGAAATAGTGAGTTGTCCTTCATAACTGGTTGAAGAGAAACTATGTATGAAATAGTGAGTTGTCATTGGTAGCTGGTTGAAGAGAAACTATTTATGAAATAGTGAGCTGTCCTTCATAGCTGGTTGAAGAGAAACTATGTATGAAATAGCAGAATTGTCCTTCATAGCTGGTTGAAGAGAAGCTATGTATGAAATAGAAGAATTGTCCTTCATAGCTGGTTGAAGAGAAACCATGTATGAAATAGTGAGTTGTCCTTGATAGCTGGTTGAAGAGAAACTATATGAAATAGTGAGTTGTCCTTCATAGCTGGTTGAAGAGAAGCTATGTATGAAATAGAAGAATTGTCCTTCATAGCTGGTTGAAGAGAAACTATGTATGAAATAGCAGAATTGTCCTTCATAGCTGGTTGAAGAGAAACTATGTATGAAATAGTGAATTGTCCTTGATAGCTGGTTGAAGAGAAACGATGTATGAAATAGAAGAATTGTCCTTCATAGCTGGTTGAAGAGAAACTATGTATGAAATAGTGAGTTGTCCTTGATAGCTGGTTGAAGAGAAACTATTTATGAAATAGTGAGTTGTCCTTCATAGCTGGTTGAAGAGAAACTATGTATGAAATAGCAGAATTGTCCTTCATAGCTGGTTGAAGAGAAACTATGTATGAAATAGTGAGTTGTCCTTGATAGCTGGTTGAAGAGAAACGATGTATGAAATAGAAGAATTGTCCTTCATAGCTGGTTGAAGAGAAACTATGTATGAAATAGTGAGTTGTCCTTGATAGCTGGTTGAAGAGAAACTATTTATGAAATAGTGAGTTGTCCTTCATAGCTGGTTGAAGAGAAGCTATGTATGAAATAGAAGAATTGTCCTTCATAGCTGGTTGAAGAGAAACTATGTATTAAATAGTGAGTTGCCCTTGGTAGCTGGTTGAAGAGAAACTATGTATGAAATAGTGAGTTGTCCTTCATAGCTGGTTGAAGAGAAACTATGTATGAAATAGTGAGTTGTCCTTCATAACTGGTTGAAGAGAAACTATGTATGAAATAGTGAGTTGTCATTGGTAGCTGGTTGAAGAGAAACTATTTATGAAATAGTGAGCTGTCCTTCATAGCTGGTTGAAGAGAAACTATGTATGAAATAGCAGAATTGTCCTTCATAGCTGGTTGAAGAGAAACTATGTATGAAATAGCAGAATTGTCCTTCATAGCTGGTTGAAGAGAAACTATGTATTAAATGGTGTGTTGCCAAAATGCAAATCATGAGTGTTCACACAAGACTGTCTTTTTTGTGAACTAAGCACAAAAAAATTCTATTCAATAGCAAAAACAAATGTGGTAGAGGCAATTTTATTTGGCCAGCCAGTCAAGTTATCCCAAAACAAAAGGTTTGACTGTCCAAAATACGAGATCCCTCGTAAATACTGTATTAAGATATCGTATGTTTTTATATATAACAGCCATAAACAAAATGCAAACAGTTCAAAATAATATAAATATAATTTTTATACAAACCTTATTAAAATGTTTGCCATAATTGTAACCATTATGACAAACATCTAAACAACTTGACAAGATTTTTTCTGCAGCCATGTTAACAAAACTTTTCATTGAGATTAAAAATCTATTTTACTTGACAATGAAAAATTGATTTTTAGTGATATCAATGTCTCTTTTGGTTGAACTAAAAGATTATCTGAATGATGACGATTCAATATGGTAAAAAATTGTTGTCTTTTTTTTACATTGACTTTCATATCTGTCATTGATTTTGTTTGTGAAAATCAATGTTAAAAAAAAGAAAAACAGTGTGAAGTGCAATTGAATTTAAATCTCTGTTTTTGTTGTGGCCATATAAATGAATGATAATTGGAATGAAACATCACCATCTTCGCCACTCCAGATCAGGTTTGATATGCATGCAACAGCTGCTATCTGTAGACTCACGTCCGGCTGATATTGCTGTAGAGAAAAAGGACAACTGA
This sequence comes from Dreissena polymorpha, assembly GCF_020536995.1. Lineage (NCBI taxonomy): Eukaryota > Metazoa > Mollusca > Bivalvia > Myida > Dreissenidae > Dreissena > Dreissena polymorpha. The sequence goes on from NC_068364.1 coordinate 72,754,182, forward strand.
CACATAAATAATTTTCATATTTAAAATGTCATTTTACATCATAGTTAAATGATCTGTTTAAACATAAACATCAACAAGCTATCAAACATCAGTTTACAAAGCAAAGACCATCAAATAAAATTACTCCTGGGAAAAAATCAAATCCGTTTACACCGAAGAGAAAATCAAGTAAGTATACACAAAAAGGTCATTATGTCAGTTTAAACAGCAAAGACCATCAAATCAATTTATGCACTTAAGATCATAATGTCCATTTCAACAGCAGACATCATCAATTCACTGAACACAGCAAAGAAAATCAAAACACTTTACACTGACAAGACCATCAAATCAGTTTAGAGAGCGAAAACCATCAATTACACAGAAATGTCCATCAAATTAGTTTTACGGATATAAATTTATCAAATCATTTTAAAACTCGGCTGAGAGCATTGTATTAATCAATTAACCCTTTGAACGCTGGAACCGGATTTTGAAGGCCTTTGCAAACAGTTTGGATCCAGATGAGACGCCACAGAATGTGGCGTCTCATCAGGATCCAAACTGTTTGCTATTCTGATAATATTCTTTGAAAAAAAAAACAAGAAAATGCTAATTTTAGAAATTCAGCAAACGACTTTTTAGCAGATGATAAATTTCCCAGCATGCAAAGGGTTAACAGAGAAGAGCCATATCTTATCATCTTATGACTATCAAAACATGATTTAACTTATGTTAAGGGTTTTTAATGCATGTGGGTAAAGTGTTGTCCCAGATTAGCCTGTGCAATCCACACAGGCTTATCAGGGATAAAACTTTCCACCTTAACTTGATATTCATCAAGAAGAGTCTTCCATGGAAATTCCATAAAATAAAAGCAAAGCCGATAGTGTCGATCCATGATAAGCCTGTGCAGACTGCACAGGCTAATCTGGGACGACACTTTTTGCACATGAATTTAACCCCCATTTCGCAGAGCAAGACCCACATCAAACAATTACAAATCTCATAATCACTGTATTACTGTAGCAGGTACCTACCATATAGTTCATGAGCTTCTTTAGCATGTCTTCATTCCCCATGATCAGATCTTTAGCTTTGTCACCGTCCGCAACATTTGCCAGTATGCACAGTGTCTACAAAACAACAAACCATGTCATGTATTGTAAACTGGCCATACATTTATACGAAATGAAAGATTGTGCAGGCATAATATTCAATTTCACATTTGCCATGTAATTTTTTTTTATCTTCAAACTTTTTATAAATGCGTTAATCTATTACAAAAATGCAAATGCTTTTGTCTGTAATAACCATTTGTTGTCGTGTATCTATATGTATTAACTTCTTGAATACAGTGCAGTCCAGTATCCACCTATGTGTAATGCTCAGGATGGTTTCTTATGACACATGTCAGGTACTCCCATTACAAGACTGATAAGTTTTATTTATCTAACTCCCTCTCACCTGTTTCTTAACCTGTATAGGATCCACTACCTATTCATTCACCTGTATTGGATCCAATCACCTGTATTGGATCCACTCACCTGTTCCTTCACCTGTATTGGATCCAATCACCTGTTTTGATCTACACACCTGTCCCTTATCTTGTATTGGATCCTATCACCTGTTCCTTCACCTGTATTGACACTCATCTGTTCCTTCACCTGTCTTGGATCCACTCACCTGTAATGGACCCACTCCTTCACCTGTATTGGACATTTCACCTGTTTCTGCACCTGTATTGGATCCACTCGCCTGTTCTTTCACCTGTATTGAATCCACTCACCTGTATTTGATCCACACACAAGTTCACTAACTTGTATTAGATCAACTCACCTGTTCCTTCGTCTATATTGGATCCACTCACCTGTTCCTTCACCTGTATTTGATCCACTCACCTGTTCCTTCACATGTATTGGTACTCACCTGTTCCTTCACATGCATTGGATCTACTCACCTGTTCCTTCACCTGTACTGGATTACTCACCTGTTCCTTCACCTGTATCGGATGCTCTCCCTCCAGAATGAACACAACTGCCTGCATGATCTGGTTACCATACATTCCCATTATATGGTCAATATGCTGAAAATGAAAACTAAATCTTTTGAACTGTGTTTGTACTAAATTTAGAGATAAAACATTCAGATATCAGACATTTTTGTTTGTTTTGTTATGTTTTTCAGAGTTTTCAAGAGCATTTTAGTCATTGCAGTTTACCAGCTCACACTTTTCTGGTTTACCTGTTTACCACTGCTAAGTGCTCATACTTAAGTCAGTAACCGACAACTGCTCCTCTTGAATCAGATGTTAGGGGCTAATAGCCCTAAAATGGATTTCATGAGCATTCACAACACAAGTTATGTGGCCAGGGATATGTCATGAAACCCTAGAAGCTTGTAACCGATATTCATTGCTTATTAATACACCTATGAAGATAGGTCTCGTAAAAAGTCTAAATATTTGACAAGTTTTTATGATATAAGATTGCACAATAGACCAAGCGTCTTTGTGACACGGATTCTTTCAAGGTCACATAAAAACCTGAAGAGTTGTTCTGATTAATATCCAGGTGGCAGTGTTGTAGTGAATATGGTGTCAGGAGGTCACGATTTTGATCCCTATTGTGGGAGCGTTCTTTAGATCTCCCTCAAAGACACCAAGTACTGGTTCTAGGCCCAGGAAACGAGAGCGTTTTGAATAGGAAGTAAGTTCTTTAAATGCAATATAGCTAAAATATAAAAGTTTAAACTTAACTAAATAACCTAATATAAGTAAAATCTCATAAAAAGAAGGCCGTAATGGGGCCTCTAGAGCATTAACCATCTAAATGTTGAAGACGCACGCCACAGGACACCCTATGCCGCCCAAAGGGAGATCACCTTCTGATGAGTAAACAAGAGATGTGTTTGTCAGAAACACAATGCCCCCTATTGCGCCGCTTTGAAATAAAAGTTCAATATATAATTTGGCAGGTTTAGAAATTATCTCCCTTTTAAAGCTTATTACTTCCCTTGGATTGTATTTTTTGACTTTTGACCTTGAAGGATGACCTTGACCTTTCACAACTCAAAATGTGCAGCTTCATGAGATACACATGCATGCCAAATATCAAGTTGCTAATATTGCAAATGTTAAGGTCCATGTTAAATTTTTCGGACGGACGCACAGACTGACAGACGGACTGACGGACAGGTCAACTGCTATATGCCACCCTACCGGGGGCATTAAAAGTCTTAACAATTTACCAATTTGTTTGACAGAAGATTGCGCAATAGACCAAGCGTCTTCATGACAATGTTAGCATCAGGGTCGGATAACAGTCTGAAGAGGCGTTCTGTACCAATGGATTCCACCACTTTTGTTTTCACCTTCTGTTCAACTTGAAAGGTCAGATTCTGAAAGCAGTTGGTAAATATAAATATGCATGAATGGTTTACATATCTTTTTGTGACACAGTTTTTTTTAAACCAAGTTGCCATGGCTGTAATTCAAAATAATGTTAAGTTTCATTGAGTATAAAAACAGACTTGTTTTATTTTTATATACATGTCCAACACAACAATGGGAATGCCCTTCTTTAAAATAACAACCTTACTTACCCTGTTCATATCACTGTACTTACCCTGTTCATATCACTGCACAGTTATTTTGACATCAGGGAATGTGAAGACTTCATTATGATACAAATATGTAATAAACGAGTTATTATATAGACTTGATCCTGCCTCTACATAAATATAAGTTCACACCTATTTATTTTATCTCAACTTCATCAAAAGCTTTGGGCATATAGTTTGTTTCCTGGAAAGAACCAGTACCTGGCATCTTTTAGAAAATCCATATTAATGACATTACTATTACCTTAATAGATAAAGGGATGAGTACATATATAACTGTGGAAAACAACAAACACGTTTAACAAATTAATCCAAACAATTAATGAAACTAATCATTTCTAGGCTTGACCATCTAGCAAAACACGCAATGACTATTAACATTTTGAAACTCAATTGTAGTGTTTATGTTCAACATTAAATCATTTAGACTCAGTGCTCATATCTCATTCTGACACATATTCCCTAAGGTTAGTATTGTGCTAATTGCAACAAGGATTTTAAATGTTTACAAGTTGATATAATTATCTTCATTTAAATTGGGGGTTTCATAGTCAAGACATGCAATTTTCCATTTGGAAACGCCCAAAGATATCACAATTTCGCAATTTTATCATCAACCCATCAAACTTACAATAAATCCCAACAAACTTACCATCAATCCCATCAAATGTACCATCAATTACATCAAACTTACCATCAATCCCATCAAAATACCATCAAAACTATCAAACTCACCATCAATCCTATCAAACTCACCATCAATTCTATCAAACTCACCATCAATTCCATTAGACTTACCATCAATCCCATCAAACTTACTATATATCCCATCAAACTTACAATCAATCCCATCAAAATTTCCATCAATCTTCAGACCCATTAAACCTACAACCAATCCCATCAAACTTACCATCAAACTAACCATCAATCCCATCAAACCTACCATTAATCCCATCAAACCTACCTTCACTCTCATTACACTTACCATCAATATCCAGACGGCATTACCAGCAATCCCATTAATCAAATCAAACTTACCATCAATTCCCAGATGCTGTAACCATCAATCTCATTAAACTTACCATTAATCCCCAGATGCCATTAAGCCTAAGATTGGGTTCAGGTCGTGCTGCCAAGTTTACCAGGACAGAAATAGCTCCACAGTCCAAAATGCACTGTAAACATAGAAACCAGAGGATACATGGGAAAGCACCATTTACAAAATCTGAAGAAGCGTCATACCTTTTTCAGATTCAAACATGGAAAAAACAAACAAGATTGCCAACTAGTCACAAAATATGCCTGTTTAAAGGTCTGGATTTTATAGATCTACTTTGATGATTAAATAATAAATATATAATATATTTATATAATAAATAATACAATTAAATGAATAAAACTATTTGAGTAAGAGAGCTGGCAATTGAATTTAGCAAATTTCAGATTTATCAAGATTTTAAGCCCATAAACAGTTTGACCAAGTGTGATGATGATGAAAACTAGCTGAGCTAAAGGGCAAACAAGTTCAATTTGAAGGGCAATAATTCAAAAGTGTATTGTGCAATCTAGCTGTTTATTATACTTTGCCAAGATTATATGCCCATAAAAATCGTCAACAAGTTTCATGACGAAAAGATTTAAACTTTTTTAGTCAGAGAGAAGACAAGGTTATTCAAGGGCCATAATTCAGTAGTTCTTCAAGCCATGATGCTTGTTATTGAACTTGCTTGATGTATCGTGCCCACAAACAATATCACTAAGTTCCTTGATGATCGGATTAAAACTGTTGTTGTTTGGGCGACGTTTGCCTTGGGCATTCTTGTTATACAACCTGTTTTGTTTTTATACAAATGATTGTATACAAAGTTTTTAATAGAGATATAGGTAATCACATAAGAAGAATGACTGAATTATATAAGTAAACAGTCACTCATTTTGCGTGCATAAAAAGGGAACAACTGCAATTACAAATCATTTTTGTCCATAATGGCACTCATCGTTGATCTTAAAAATGGTAAAAAAAACTTGTGCATTACTGAACTTTGCATTAAAGTTAAATATTCGTCCACAATTTACTGCAAAAAATTGTCGATCTAGAAAATCTGTTTTAATAAATTTTATTGCTTTGATATAAACAAATATAGCTTTGAATAAGAGAGTATGGTGCAAAGTTTTCCTTGTATGGCAAAATCATCAATATACAAAACAAAACAGAAATTGAAAGAAAAATATTATAAAAAGAAAATGCACAGGAATGGAATTGTCGCGTCAAATGATATTAAAAAACCTACATATTAATAATTTGATCAAATGAAAGTGAATAGTAGATTATCATTAAAATATAGAGGATATTTGTTGGATTCGGTGGATTATCGATTTTAATACACGAATGATCATAGAAAATATATTTTTTCTATGATCACGAGTGAATTAAAATCGATAATCCACCGAATCAAACAAATTTTCTTTTTATTTTATGCCTTTTTTCACAGTTTATATACATTGTTAAAGAGTTTACTAAAGAATTTCGCTGGGATAATGACGTCATTTCGTCAAAAAAATGACGTCATTTCACAGTAAACAGTGAAAATTATTGATAATTTTCACTGATAATTCTCACTGTTTGAAACAGTGAAATTATCAGTTTTAATTCACTGATATTTCTCTATAAACCACCGGAAAGCATAAAATAAATACTAGTTATCACTAAGCAGAATTTCAATGCAAACATGGAATCCAATGCTTAAGACAAATGATGACTTTAATGCTAATGTTAAGATATCAAATGAGAAGTTCATTGAATATAACAAACTCTGCAAGAACATGAAAAACTGTACCAAGAACCACATCTTGCAAAAATGGGTCTTACACCCGGGGCGGGCAGTGTATCTCCAAACCAGCCTGCGCATAAGTGCAGTCTGGTCGGAGGTACCCTGTCTGCAACAAAGTCCCTCAGGGTCTCTAAGTCTCATTAACAGACAGAGTAGAAATGCTAGCCACATAGGGCACAAATCGCATTTTTGTATGACCCAGCTACCCACCTCTTTGCTGGGGGAGAACTCCAGAAGCAAGTTACATAGGGTGGAAGATGCAACCGGAAGCAATTCTTCAGGACCCTCTTGGATTATCTGAAATTTGCAATAAAAGTCATCTCAAGACTGGAATTAATAAGGGCAAAATTCACTGCCAGATAGGGCACTTTTTATTTTCATGGGATTTTATTAATTAATTTATAGGTGGATAAAAAGTAAAGCCGTGTATGAGAAATGCTGTCTTACTTATATTTTAAGGTAGGTATTTTCTTGTATCAGCGTTAGAAAAAGATAAAATATCTCTAAGAAATTTATTGAAAAAGTTACATCCTCATGTCTGCAGATTTGGATACTAACAATAAGAAGGAGAAATAGAGAATAATAGGTAAAGGCTCGTGCTTTTTGTTTTCTACTACTCGCATGATAAACCTGATCTATAATCAACACGAATCTATTATTCTATTTATCCCACTTTTTATTTTGTAAACCTTTTTATTTAAACAAAATTAGTTTGACTGGATAATTTTGCTGGATTTTATGACATCATTTCGTCGAAATATTGACGTCATTGCCTGCCATTGATTATAGATGATATTTAATCAATGGGGCTTTAATCAACAGAATTCGCTGTAAAAGTGGGATAAATGAATAATCAGTTTCAATTTATTGTCCGTAATAGTTATTTAGAATGCTCAGACGAACCAAATATGCTACGTTGTTAGTCCAAACAAGTGCAGAAAATCACAAAAAAACATTTTTATTACGAAAGTGTATCCTTTTGAATTGCAAACATTTCCTCACCTTCATCAGTGGTTTCCAGACGCCATGGTCCTGTATTGTGGTACGCAGCAACTGAACAGAGCGGGACAGACTGTGCAGGCAGCGAATGGCAGCAGCAGCCACCTTCATGTTGCCACTGTTTAACCCCACCACCACATACTCCATTAGATGCTCTGTCTCTATCACCTGTGGAAATCAAAATAGCATCCCATGTGTGAGCAACTATAGCATCCCATGTGTGAACAACTATAGCATTACATGCATTAATACCAATCATCTAATGTGAACATAACGATTAATATAAATAAATAATATCAATATCACCTGTCTTAAAACAACTAGCATCTCATGTGTAAATACCAATAGCATCTCACGAGTGAATACCAATAGCATATCATGTGTACATATTGCATCCCACATGTAAATACCAATAGTATTTCATGTGAAAATGCTTATATCATCAAAAGTTTGAATACCAGTAGCATCCAATATGTAAATACCAGTAGCATCCTTTTTGTAAATATCAATAGAATCACATGTGTAAAATACCAATACCATATTATGTGTAAATACTAATGACATCAACTGTGTAAATGCCAATAGCATCAAATGTGTAAATAGCTATAGGATGACATATATAAACACCAAAATAAACTCTTGTGTTAACACCAATAGCATTATGTATGTAAACACCAATAGCATCATGTATGTGAACACCAATAGCATTACCAGTACATGTGTTTACACAAATAGCATCTCATGTGTAAACACCAATAGCATCCCATGTGTAAACACCAATAGCCTCATATGTGTAAACACCAATAGCATCACATACCGGTATGTAAACACCAATAGCATCTCATGTGTAGATAAAAAAATATATAAATAAATACCAATTGCACCAACTGTCTTAACACCAATAGCATCTCATGTGTAAACACCAATAGCATTCCATGTGTAAATACCAATAGCATTCCATGTGTAAACACCAATAGCATTCCATGTGTTAACACCAATAGCATCTCATGTGTTAACACCATTGGCATTCCATGTGTAAACACCAATAGCATCTCATGTGTAAACACCAATAGCATCCCATGTGTTTACACCAACAGCATTCCATGTGTAAACACCAATAGCATCCCGTGTGTTTACACGAATAGCCTCATACGTGTAAACACCAATAGCATCCCATGTGTAAACACCAATAGCATCTCATGTGTAAACACCAATAGCATCCCATGTGTTTACACCAACAGCATTCCATGTGTAAACACCAATAGCATCCCGTGTGTTTACACGAATAGCCTCATACGTGTAAACATCAATAGCATCCCATGTGTAAACACCAATAGCAGTCCATGTGTAAACACCAATAGCGTCTCATGTGTAAACACCAATAGCATCCCATGTGTAAACACCAATAGCATCCCATGTGTAAACACCAATAGCATCCCATGTGTTTACACCAATAGCCTCATATGTGTTAACACCAATAGCATCATGTATGCAAACACCAATAGCATCACATGTGTAAACACCAATAGCATGCCAGGTGTAAACACAAATAGCATCTCATATGTAAACTCCATTATCATCTCATGTGTAAATAAAATAAATATAAATAATATCAATTGCACCAACTGTCTTAACACCAACTGTTATAACACCAACTGTATTAACACCAACTGTATTAACACCAACTGTAATAACATGTGTTAATAGCATCTCATGCTCATGTGTAAATACAAAAAGCAATACACAATATTTTAAATATCAATAGCATCCCACTTGCAAATACCAGAAGCATAAAATGTGTTATTACCAACAGCATCGCATGTACACATTCATTTATCATCACTAATATTAAAACCAATAAAAAAAACATGTGTTAAAAGTAGTAAAATTACATCAGTATACATCAATAGCATCGCTCATTAAAAGCATCACATGTTTCAAACCAGTAGTTCCACGTGTCTAAATGCCAATAGTGCCTCATGTGTAAACACAAAAACAATCTAATGGATAAATGCCAATAGCATCACATGTTTAAATACCAAAAGCATCAAATATGCACATAGCAAAAGCATCATTTTTGTAAACAACCACAACCTATGTAAATGCATCATCATTCATCATCATTATCATCATCATGATTTCCAAGAACATCATCATCAATTAAACAACAATTTCGAGAAGTTCTGTATTTTCGCAGATTGGGCATATCAAATACATTGTTATTAGCAAGAACATTATTACCATCAAAAAAGGCTTTACATTACATTTAATATTTAATTGATGTTCAAAATAAGAAATGATGGTTTGCTTCTTAACCCTTGGGACTTCGGATAAAACAATAAATGTGCAAACCATTGCATCAATGGGACATTTATTTTAGTTTAAACCTATTTATTTTAGCTTGATTGCATTTGTAGAACTTACTACTTATTTGAAATGCTCTCGAGTGTGTTTCCTGGGCCTAGAACTAGTACTTGGTGTTTTTAGGAGAGATCTAAAAAACGCTCCCACAGTGGTGATTGTACCCGTGTCCTCCTAGTTGCTAAGTGGACACCATATCTATTACACAAAATTTATTTTCAGACCCACCTGTTTTCGAATGCTCTCCTCATTGGCCCCGAGAGCTGCAAACGCTTTGAATGCTGCCTGCTTCATCTCAATTCCCCAGTTAATGTCCTGTAAACAAACAAATATACTACTGTGAGATATTACGACTATTAATTGGCTCAGACAGTGACACAGTTAAACGTATAAAACAGTAATCATTGTTAATGCAGTCTTTTTGTTTTCTTTGCCTTACTTTCCAAGTGCCTAAATCTGGACAATACCTAAATATAGACACCCAATCAAGACCAATTTTTTTTCGGTATTGATTGATTGTCTAATTTCAACAGAATTCATTGAATTTTTTAATTTACGTACAATTGTTTTAATCTTAATTGTAATTTTGAGAATCTACATTTCAGAGTTTATAAATACACATCCTTCCATGAATCAAGCATTACTGAGAAAATGTTGAATAAAAATACAACAAGAGAACCGCAGAGCGGGTGCCAACACTCGGCTGTGGGTGCAGTTTTGAATAAATGAAAGCTTGTCAGAAGAAAAGGAAGAAAGTGAAGTGGTGAGAAGAACTCATCTGAGATGCATCTGTAGAAAGAATACATATTACATGTCACAGTGACCTTTGACCTAGTTACCCAACAAGAGGCCCCAAAGGGGCCTGGGTCACTCACCTGAGAGACTTAGATGGAAAGAAACAAAGATTAAAACTCTTCACCAAATTTTTCAAATTATTAGTATGACAAGACTGACTTTAAAAATAAGGTGTTCCAAAGTATTCACAATAGGCCTATATAGAAAATTACCCCACCCACCCTGGCAGCCATGTTTTTAATACCCAGATTAAAAAAAATATATATATAAGGAAAATGCTTCTTACAAACATATAGAGAAAACTGCCCCATCCCCTGGCGGCAATGTTTTCTACTGATCACGACCATTTTCAAACTCATCCGACATATCAATAAAATCAATGTTTTGACCAAGTTTCATGATGATTCGCCAAAAAATGTGACTTTTAGAGTGTTCACAGGCTTTTTCAGGCCCCCCCCCCCGGCGGTCATGTTACTAAATGGATCAAAACCATTTTTGAACTCAACCGTCGTATCCAGGAAACAAGGGTTGTTAACGTTGTTTTGTGAAAAGAAGAGGTTTGCTGTTTCGGCAGATATATACATATATGCCTTATCAGCAGTTTTGTGTGTGTGTATTTAAAAAAAATTTAATAGACATTTGTTACCCGTTGCGACAAAACTTAAATTATTTTGGATAAAAGTAATATGAGGACAGTAATTTAACAATGAGCATCAGCAAAAGAAAATGGAAGTACATTTTTCAACAATTTGTTGTCCAAATTTGAGATCACGAGATAAGCATCTCAGCATCTTTTAGGGGATGACTGTTTACAATCTGTTTAGCAAGAACACTTTTAGATACTGAAAATAACCGTATTTGTTCAAGAGATTGTGTTTTTATAAAATAGTTTTTGCATAATTAAATAAAATATGTTGAAAAGTTTTCATATATCAAAGTCAGTTATAAAAAAGTAAATGAGTATGAGAATATGTACAGCTACAAGAAATTCAATACTGATCTTCTTTTATAGTACAAAACATCACTTGATCTTTCTTATAGTTATAAATGTGTGCAAATATAGAAGTAAACACACACAAGACATTTGAAAACGTATCATATCAAAACAACTATCAAACTATTTGTAATTCTGTAGCATTAATATATTATTTTTGCAAAAACAAATGCAAATCAACTTTTCTTCAAACAGTTGTTTGTGCTTGTTAACAGATGTGATAATTTGTTGTTTTTTTACTACAAAATTGTTCACATTTTGACAAAGTGTTTTTAAACAACTGGAACAATTTTAGTACTCACCTTGCATTGATATTTCCAATTGAAACAACAATAAAACCTGCTAAAATCACAAATCTTTCATAATCAGACACAAACTAACTGAAAATTGTAGGGGTAAAACATTTCAAGTTGTAATGTCTTATGTATCTTATGAATGGTTTCCATCTGACATCAACACAAAGGTCTTTGATGAAAGTGACAAGTTAATGGGGGTCTATTTCCAGGAGTGTTACACAATTACTGCCTGGCAACAATGCAGGCACAGGTATAAATGAGTTTTGTAGAGAGTAGCCAAGGATAAGTGAATGAAAAGTCAAATAAGATTCATATGTAACACTTCTTGTTGTTTTATTGGTTTTACCACTATGTTAAATTTCTGCAAAGATATAGATAACAATCATAAGTAATGGCAATAATTAATTTGAGTAATGCAATAATTATAATTAGATATTTGGGTTTGACATTAATGTTTCTGAATCCATTACCAGTATCATCATCATCATCATCATCATCATCATCATCATCATCATCATCATTATCATCATCATCATCATCATCATCATCATCATCATCATCATCATCATCATCATCATCATCATCATTGTGCACCAACATCGGATTCCGAATTACAACTAGAGTGTTAACATGGTTTTAATAAAGTCATATTATGAAAACTGCTGCTACCCTGGCGGCCATGTTTTTCAACAAACCGTAACCTTTTTTGAACTCAGCCAAGCTATCAATACAACAAATCTTCGGACCAAGTTCCATGAAGATGGGGCTATAAATGTTACTTCTAGAGTGTTAACAAGGTTTCACTATAGCCATATAAGCAAAGCTGCCCCGCCCCCTGGCTGCCATATTTTTCAACAGACCAAACCATTTTCAAACTCAGCCTAGCTACCATAAAAACAAATGTTCAGACCAAGTTTCATGAAGATTGGACTATAAATGTGACTCCTAGAGTGTTAACAAGGTTTAACTATAGCCATATAAGCAAAACTGTCCTGTCCCCTGGTGGCCATGTTTTTTTACTGAACCTAACCATTATCAAACTCAACCCTCGTATCCAGGAAATAAATGTTCTGACCAAGTTTCATGAAGATTTGACCAAAAATGTGACTTCTAGAGCGTTCACATGTTTTCACTATATACATATTGAGAGAAATGCCCCGCCCACTGGCAACCATGTTTTTTCACCGATCTGGACCATTTTCGAACTCGTCCGAGATAGCAATAAAACCAATGTTTTCACCAAGTTTCATGATGATTGGGCACAAATTGTGACTTCTAGAGTGTTCACAAGGTTTCTCTATAGCCATATAAGGAATACTGCCCCGCCCCCCGTCGGCCATGTTTTTCAATGGACCAGAACCATTTTTGAACTCAAACAACATATCATTTAGACAAACATTTTGACAAAGTAACATAAAGATTGGGCATCAAATAAGACTTCTACAGTGTTCACAAGGTTTTTCTTTTTTTTTTACCTAGTGACCTAGTTTTTGACCCAGCATGGCCCAGTTTCGAACTCAGTCGAGGTATCAATAGGACAAATGTTCTGACCAAATTTCATGTAGATCAGACAATAAATGTGGCCTCTAGAGTGTTCAAAAGGCAAAATGTTGACGACTGACGACGCACGACGGACAAAAAGCGATCACAAAAGCTCACCATGAGCACGTTGTGCTCAGGTGAGCTAAAAAACACATGTCAACAACAAAGAGAGTACATGTAAAATTTCATAAATCTAACAATGCGTTTCACACATCTGTTGATCTGCTGTACATCAGTGTACTTACAATACATTTCCCACATCATTTGATCTGTAGTACATCAGTGTACTTACAATACTTTTACCACATCTTTTGATCTGTAGTACATCAGTGAACTTACAATACGTTTCCCACATCTTTTGATCTGTAGTACATCAGTACACTTACAATATGTTTCCCACATCTTTTGATCTGTAGTACATCAGTGTACTTACAATACGTTTCCCACATCTTTTGATCTGCTGTACATTAGTGTACTTACAATATGTTTCCCACATCTGTTGATCTGCTGTACATCAGTGTACTTACAATGCGTTTCCCACATCTGTTGATCTGCTGTACAAGGGTGTACTTACAATGCTTTTCCCACATCTGTTGATCTGCTGTACATCAGTGTACTTACAATACGTTTCTCACATCAGCTGATCTGCTATACATCATTGTACTTACAATACGTTTCCCACATCTGTTGATCTGCTGTACATCAGTGTGCTTACAATACGTTTCCCATATCTGTTGATCTGCTGTACATCTGTGTATTTCCAATATGTTTCCCACATCTGTTGATCTATTGTACATCAGTGTACTTACGATGCGTTTCTCACATCACTTGATATGTTGTACATCAGTGTACTTACAATACATTTCCCACATCTGTTGATCTGTTGTACATCAGTGTACTTACAATGCGTTTCTAACATCAATTGATCTGATGTTTATCAGTGTACTTACAATGGTTTCTCACATCAGTTGATCTACTATACATCATTGTACTTACAAAACGTTTCCCACATCTGTTGATCAGCTGTACATTAGTGTACTTACAATATGGTTCCCACATCTGTTGATCAGCTGTACATCAGTGTACTTTCAATACATTTCCCACATCTGTTGATCTGTTGTACATCAGTGTACTTATAATGTGTTTCCCACATCTGTTGATCTGCTGTACATCAGTGTACTAACAATACATTTCCCACATCTGTTGAGCTGCTGTACATCAGTGTACTTACAATACGTTTCCCACATCTGTTGATCTGCTGTACATCAGTGTACTTACAATACATTTTCCACATCTGTTGATCTGCTGTACATCAGTGTATTTACAATATGTTTCTTACATCTGTTGATCTGCTGTACATCGGTGAACTTACAATACGTTTCCCACATCTGTGATCTCCTGTACATCAGTGTACTTACGATGCGTTTCCCACATCTGTTGATCTGTTGTACATCAGTGTACTTACAATGCGTTTCCCACATCTGTTGATCTGCTGTACATCAGTGTACTTACAATGCGTTTCCCACATCTGTTGATCTGTTGTACATCACTGTACTTACAATATGTTTCCCACATCTGTTGATCTGCTGTACATCAGTGTACTTACAATACGTTTCTCACATCTGTTGATCTGCTGTACATCAGTGTACTTACAATAGATTTATAACATCTGTGATCTCCTGTACATCAGTGTACTTACAATGCGTTTCCCACATCTGTTGATCTGCTGTACATCGGTGTACTTGAGGTACTCTGCTAGGGTCTTGATGATGTGATCAGACACTGCAGCAACTCTCTGGAGCTCCCCATCCTGTTCCAGCAGGTAGGCAAGAGTCTCTGCCCCCTCCACATTTTCCTCCAGCGTGCGATCACGGCTACACATACGTATCAGGCATGGCAGCGTCTTTTGGAGATAGACCAGAAAGACTTTTTAACCACTCAGATACCCACTTTGATGTGTTTTTAGTTCCTTATATTGTCTTACATAAGACATTAAACACATCTATAAAAAAACAAGAGCTTGTCACAGTAGTGCCAAATCCCCGCCGAAATGTGTTTGCTTGTATGAGAACATTTGTTTAAGAGAGTAAAATAATATTTGTAAAACATGGCATGTGTCATCTATTTATATTTCAAGGATGAATTAGTTATATAGTGTTGGAGTTATGCTGTAGAGAATAAAATATATGGAAATGAAAAAAATGAGGTAATTAAAAAAACTACGGCCGATAGAGTTATGGTTCATGTTCACTGCACTTCTCCTAGTTGCCATCTGTTTATATTTCTAGTTTCAAGTAAATCCCTTCAGTAGATTTAGAGTAATGCTACGGACAAAAATTTACTTTGAAATTAAATAAAGGAAGATAATTCAAAAACTAAGGTTGATAGAGTTATCGTTCTTAGTCACTGCACTTTTCCTACTTGCCATCTGTTTATATTTCAAGCTTCAAGTAAATCCCTTCAGTAGATTTAGAGTTATGCTTTGGACAAAAATTTACTATGAAATTAAATAAAAGGAGATAACTAAAAAACTAAGGTTGATAGAGTTAAGGTTCTTAGTCACAGCACTTCTCCTTCTTGCCATCTGTTTATATTTCAAGTTTCAAGTAAATACCCCTTCAGTAGATTTAGAGTTATGCTCCGGACAAAAATTTACTTTGAAATTAAATAAAGGGAGATAATTCAAGAACTAAGGTAGACAGAGTTATGGTTCTTAGTCACTACACTTCTACTACTTGCCATCTGTTTATATTTCAAGTTTCAAGTAAATCCCTTCAGTACAATTTAGAGTTATGCTCCGGACAAAAATTTACTTTAAAATTAAATAAAGGGAGATAATTAAAAAACTAAGGTAGATAGAGTTATGGTTCTTATTCATTGCACTTCTCCTACTTGACATCTGTTTATATTTCAAGATTCAAGTAAATCCTTTCAGTAGATTTAGAGTAAGGCTCGGGATAAAACATTTAGATTGAAATTATAAAAAAGGGGAGATAATTAAAAAACTAAGGTAGATAGAGTTATGGTTCTGGGTCGGTGCACTTCTCCTAGTTGCAATCTGTTTATATATTTTAAGTTTCAAGTAAATTCCTTCAGTAGTTGTAGAGTTATGCTCCGGACAAAGTTTCGGACGGACGCACAGACGGCCAGACGGACGCACAGATGGACGAAGACTATTACTATATCCCCTCCGAAAATTTTTCGGCGGGGATAATAAAT
Source organism: Dreissena polymorpha (assembly GCF_020536995.1). Taxonomy (NCBI): domain Eukaryota; kingdom Metazoa; phylum Mollusca; class Bivalvia; order Myida; family Dreissenidae; genus Dreissena; species Dreissena polymorpha. The sequence goes on from NC_068364.1 coordinate 72,770,819, forward strand.
AATTATGGTCCAATCAATATGCATGACTTTCACAATTAGCAATATTCTATATCAAATAATTAAAATGCATCCACACATTAGGTAAGAGCAAACAAGAGTTTATAGTTCTCCAGCGATTATAGTTCTGCTTACATGTATTCTTCAATCAAGCATCTCAGGAATAAATAAATATCAGGCATGGAAACATGCTAACAAACAATATTTGCCATTAAAACTGCATAGCCCCAAAGTCAATAAAATCATGAGGAAAATAAAAGTCTCCTATAAAAAATCAGTTAGTACCTTAGAAATGATCCTAGGGTCTTGAGGGGCAAGAGCCCCACCCCCACACAGGTATGCAAGCACCTTGGCCGCAACTATCTGCATCTCTGAGGTTCTGTCTCGTAGCATGAGCTGAACCAGCATGTCGGGCAGTGGGACGTTATTGTGCATGGCTGGAGTAACACCATGTACAGCATTATGAGCATCATTCTGGCAAAACAGGGCTTAAAGCATGTGGGTAAAGTGTCATCACATTTAAGCCTGTACAGTCCAAAGGCTAATCAGGGACAAGACGTAACGCTTTTATGAATTTTTTCGTTAAACCCTTTGCATGCTAGGACATTTGTCGTCTGCTAAAATGTCGTCTGCAGAATTTCTAAAATTAGCATTTCCTTCTATTTTTTTCAAAGAATACTATCAGAATAGCAAACAGTTTGGATCCTGATGAGACGCCACGTTCTGTGGCGTCTCATCTGGATCCAAACTGTTTGCAAAGGCCTTTAAAATTCGGTTCCCGCACTGAAAGGGTTAAAGGAGGTCTCTTTTAAACAAGTATCCAGTGTAGGCGGAAAGTGATGTCCCCGATTAGGCTGTGCAGACTGCGAAGGCTAATTTGGAAAACACTTTATGCAAATGCATTAAACCCAGTTTTCCCAGATCTCTGCATAGCAATATTAATTATAGCAGTATACTAATTTTAATGAAAGAAAAATCAAAAGTATATTAAAGAACGTCTCATCCCAAATTTAGATCTCTACTGCTACAATACATTTTATCAGCACATTTAAGCTCTATTTTAGTAATACACATATTTTCTACATAGAACTGCTACAACTTTTTAATATTTTACCAATTTTGAGTGATTATCATTACAGAAAAACACATTTTAAACATTGTTTTCTGACTCTTAAGTCTTTTTTCTTTTTTAAATATAATTCATTATGCAAACATTCTTCTTTAAAAACATGATTTGTTTAGTCGTAATTTTGCAAAACTGTAAATAAGTCACATTTAAAGTCCATTCCTTTTAAAATAATCGTAAAATTAACGTCAAGGCAATGAAAATGAAAACAATGAACTTGGGTTTAATATGTGAAACCCACCTGATATACAGGAAGAAAGAAGGGCATGCAGTGAGGACAAATATGGGGTTGGACAGATAAAATTATCGGTCAAAATTTGTCTTTACAAGCAGGCACATTATATGGCACTGGTGTTAGAATTAGAATGATCAGATCATGAAAAGAAATAACAATTATAAGGTTCACATGCTGGTTAACAAACTTCACAAGCCAAGTCAGCTCAACAGTTTTCAACAATTGCCGATAATTCAATTCCTATAGAATAACCTCGACTTCAAAGACACATGGGTCCATACAATTTGACATTTTCACAGCTTGTGCCTCGGTCAATTGTCTTCAAGAACTGCAAAAATCTACCGTGTACTCACCGGTTAATGCGACCACGCAGTTTTCCCCGTTTTCTCTGACGATCCCAGCGAGGCACTTAAGTACTGGCATCTGCACCTTGTAGACCTTGCCAGCCAGGAGGTCAACCAGTTTGGGAATGAGCCCGCACTCACACAGCTTCGATTGGTGCTCCGGTTCCTGATAAGGTAACAACATTTGGGCTGTGTTGTGTGAAAAGGGGGTTTAAGGCACGTGCGTAAACTGTCATCCCAGAAGGCATGTGCAATCCGCACAGGCTAATCAGGGACAACACTTTTTGCCTAAACTGGATTTTTGCTTAGAAGAGATTTTTAAAATAGAAAATATCATAAAAGTGGAGTCGTCCCTGATTAGCCTGTGCCGACTGCACAGGCTAATCAGGGACAACACATTACGCCCATGCATTAAGCCCCTTTTCAGCTGCAGTTGGTGCTCTGGTTGCTGATAAGGCAACAACACCATTTGCTTTACCCTTTACCACTCAGAAATGCACTTTGACGCATTTGAAGTCTGCGCACTCGGGCAGGAACGGATTTTGAGAGCGCCCGCAGATGATCATGCCCTCGAAAACGTGTATTATCCCTATATAGTGAATCAAATTAAATTTAAGTCCTTTCTTAAAAACATATTAAAGTTTTAAAGGCTTCATTTCAAACCCTTAGATACTGACGAGTAGCAAACAGCATAATACCTGAACAGACTGCGAGCTATTCGCAGGCTGTTCTGGTTTTATGCTGGTCCAAAAGCCATTTTCACTTTGCTTCTTATTGGGAAAGGGTATGATGGGGTTGAGTATATGAAAGGATTTTCTCTTACTTGTAGTTACCCTAGGCAAGATTTTGTTTAAAATGTGTTGCTTTTCCGATATCAATTTTACCGTAATATCTCTTAACCCTTTACTGTTCAGAAACGCATTTTGATGCATTTTAAGTCCTTCAGAAAATCAAATTAAATCTAAGTCCTTTCTTAATATATAAAAGTTTGAAAGGCTCTATTTCCAACCCTTAGTTACTGATTAGCAGCAAACAGCATAAAACCTGAACAGACTGGGAGTTACTTTGCGTCTGAGAAGAAAAGGATTAAGGTATTTACTAACCCATTCTCACATTGTTTAATAGGTATTCAAGTTGCTGGTAAGGTCCAAATAATTTAAATTGAGTTTTTTGTATAGCTTTTTTTAAATTTGAATTTAAGGGAGAGGGGGAATATAAATAATAATTAAAATACAAAAGCACACTGATTGGGGCATTATAATATACATAATGTTTATCCAATAACTGTTTTTTCTCAAGCCTTTCCAAAACTGCCCCCCCCCCTACACACACACACCAACCCACACACCACCCCCATAAACATTATCAACCTCAATACTTGAGATTACACTTAAAATTGAGCCTGATCTAGTGTGGTCATATGGCAAGGGTAATGCATATTTATAAAAGTCTTTATTCGGCAGAGCAAAATCTAAAGGATGGCTAATAAAATTCCTGTTCATTAGTCTCCATCTTAAACTTTGACAACATCCATTTAATTAATGACCAATGAATATGTTTCTTACTTTTCAGCTTTTAATTTCTCTGGCCATATGTTTATTTTTAACACTAAGACAGAGATTAAAACGAAAATATATTTCTGATTATGGTTGTAAAAAACAATCATTAAATATCAATGTCAGAATGTTTAAATAACATTCATGATAAATAATACAAGATTTTGAAAACTATAAAAACAAAAATTTGTTGGACCCCAATTTTTAAGTATTTTCATGGACCCATTATACTACAAAATCAAATGTTCAACATTTACATCCAAAGTCTTCAGTGATTTTTTTTTCTATATATTTTACAGCCTGATCCTCTTAGATGAGAAGATGAGAGCAATAAGCCATGACATTGGGAAACATGAAACATTATTAATATGATTATAAATAACAGTATTCCAATAGTTTATTATGGCATGTTTAATTGCATTTTTGAATATATATCATGACGTGCTACCGTATTATATTATTGTATAATTGACTCAATAAACCAATTCTTGAGTTTTTTGCAAAATTTTGGCAACTATTTTGTGCAATAATATTACTTTTTTCCATTTGGAAACAGCCTGTCAGAGGCTGTAATTTGGGGCAAAAAATCACTGGTCTTATATCACACCTTATGAAAAAATCTATACATTTTTTATCCAACAAATATTCCGAATTTCACAAATTACGAAAATTCATGTAAATACAGTTTAATGAATCCACAGTTACTATTCAAGAACGCAGGCCCAAAGTGTACTCACCTTGCATGAGCTCGCCAGAATGTTGGCTACACATTCCTGAGTGCACACAGATCTGGGCATGATTTCCACCAAGTCCTCCACTATAGAGGGCTCCTACAAACAGATCACCAAAGGATGAGCAATACAACCCTTTATTTTATGCTTTCCAGTGGTTAATTGAGAAATATCAGTGAAATAAATCTGATATCTCACTATTTTAAACAGTGAAAAATAACAGTGAAAACTGTTTAACTGTGAAATGACTTCATTTTTTTCGACGAAATGACGTCAAAAATCCTGCAAAATTATCCAGTTAAACTCTTTTACAATGTAAATAAACGGTTAAAAACATAAAATAAAAAGAAAATGTGTTGGATTCCATGGAATATTGATTTTATTTCCCTCCTGATCATAACAAATACATATTATTTTCTATAATCACTTGTGAAATAAAATCGATATTCTATCGAATCCAACAAATATCCTCTACTTATTGCCCAGATACGCATGTTCACACTTTTGTAGTCCCTTAGTAAATCCAAATAAATTAAATACCTTTCTTATAGATTCAATTTTTAAAGGCTTTGTTTTGAACACAAAGATACTGATGAGCAGCAAGCAGAATAATACCTGAACTCAGCATGTTATTTGAAGAGAGAAAGGGTTTGTAGCACAAACAATAGAGCAAACCGACAAAAAGACCTGTTCGAGGAATGTAAAAAATAAGTTTTTCATGCTTAATGAAACATGTCCACAAAACCTGGTAAATAAGACTTCCACAGTTGCTGTTGTGAAGAAATATAGTCCGCAGGCATCGAAGGCACGATTCAACAAACGCCTGATCTGGGCTCTTGAGACCTGGAAAATGACACATGTGAAACGTGTAATCCCAGATTATCCAAAGTATTCCACCCAGCTGGTTAATCAGGGATGACACTTTCCGTCTTCACTGGATTTTCATTTAAAAGAGACCTCCTTAAAGCAAAAAAATCCATAATAGCCAAAAGTGTTGTCACTGATTAGCCAGTATTGACTCAACAGACTAATCTTGAGTGACACTTTAAGTGCAGGCATAAATCCCTATTATGCCAGAGCGAGGCTCATTTTTTTTTCTCTAGACAACATGATTCATACACTTTTATCTCTAGACAACATGATTCTTACACTTTTATCTCTAGACAACATGATTCTTACACTTTTATCTCTAGACAACATGATTCTTACACTTTTATCTCTAGACAACATGATTCTTACACTTTTATCTCTAGACAACATGATTCTTACACTTTTATCTCTAGATAACATGATTCTTACACTTTATCTCTAGATAACATGATTCGTACACTTTTATCTCTACACAACATTATTCTTACACTTTTATCTCTAGACAACATGATTCTTACACTTTTATCTCTAGACAACATGATTCTTACACTTTATCTCCAGACAACATGATTCTTACACTTTTATCTCTAGACAACATGATTCTTACACTTTTATCTCTAGACAACATGATTCTTACACTTCTATCTCTAGACAACATGATTATTCCACTTTTATCTCTAGACAACATGATTCTTACACTTTTATCTCTAGACAACATGAGTCTTACACTTTTATCTCTAGACAACATGAGTCTTACACTTTTATCTCTAGACAACATGATTCTTACACTTTTATCTCTAGACAACATGATTCTTACACTTTTATCTCGAGACAACATGATTCTTACACTTTTATCTCTAGACAACATGATTCATACACTTTTATCTCTAGACAACATGATTCATACACTTTTATCTCTAGACAACATGATTCTTACACTTTTCCTAAGATAAAATGGCGCGATTTATGGAAGGGAAAGACCGCCAATATTATTCATCACCAGAAATGTTGAATATTCAGCTCATTTGTTTGACAGAGAATTTGTAAAATGCAACATTTTAATATCTGCTTTGTACAATTGTAAAGTGTAAAATGTTGTATGTTCCGATTCTACAAAATGTTGAAATGTTTACAAACAAACATGTAACTTCTTAAACTACAGACCTGAAAATGAAGATAGTGCATATATAAAGTCTACATCTTCATATACCTAATATTGTAGTCATAATAATAAATAAAAGATAACAGATCATTCTGAAAGTAAGTTGATAACAAACTACATTAGAATGTTGAATTTTTTCTAAGTTTTACGATCGGTTTTAGTAATCTGCTACAAGTCAGCATCTAACAAGTGAACACTTTACAATTGTACAGAATACAAGTTGACGAATCACAATTCAACATTTTACAACGCATTTTCAAGTAAACCGGTGTTAGGGTACAAATTGTCATTAGTAGTAGCTACAGGGGTTGGGCATATGGCCAAGTCACTTAAACACTATCAATGTCATAAAACAACATCTTTCACAATTTCTCAGCTACCGAACATAATCCACATTAGTACAATAAACAAATACGAGTTTATCAACTTACAACACCATTTTTTACACCATTTAAATAATTGTGATTATTTTAAATTATATGTTGCTGGGAACAAGATTTTAAACAATTTGGCTTATGTTGTTAACTAGTAAAAATACTTCAGTTGTGACAACTGCTTTGCCTACTTTGTCATTGGATAATTTGGCTTATGGCAGAGTAAAAACCCGAATTTATTTGTATGCATAGACAAATTTTCTGAATGGCAGAGTAAGACACTGACCCTTCAAGAGAACAGACACACATCTTTTCTCCACCAGCGTGTTAATACTGACCCTTCAAAAGAACTGACACGCATCCTTCCTCCACCAGGGTGTTGATATTCTCAGCAGTTCCCTTGGCCATGGATCCCATGATGATGGCCGCTTCCAGGCGCAGGTGCTGTGGGGCATCCCCATCAACCAGCCACTGTAGCAATCTACAAGTTACGCAAAATAAATACAAGCAAAGGCCTCTATCAGAAATGTGACAAATGTACGTATTAAATGGATGCCCTCATGTTCTCCACATTTTCACAATCAAGAAAAAATGATGGCCCTTTAAAGTTCAAAGACACAAATTGAAGACATGACAGAAGATCACGTTTTTGACCCCACTTGACCAAGATCCAAAAATTGCCTTCATATTGTGAAAAATAAATACACTGCAACTCCAATATATCGCATTCTGGTATATCGTGATATTTAATATCGCAAATAGGCCATTGACCCCATTTTTTCATCCATTTTAATTATATAGGCCCATACATTTTGTTCACACAAATAAAGCCAAAATTATAATTGTGGTAAACGTAACAACTGTGCAATAATAGATAGGTACACATGTTCCAGTGTTTGTTCCCACAATTTTGGGAATCGGGCCAGGTTGTTTTAGATTGGGATAAAATCATGCTGTTTTTTACTTAATTTTTGTAACATTTGGGAAAAATTAAAATACCTTTGTACTTTTTTCTATTCAGAATGGGTTCCTACAACAGCCCCTACTTTGAACAAAAATAACACTGTGTTCATATAATTATAATCAATTATCTTAATAAAATTGAATTACTTAATCAGTTAATCAGTTATAGTATACAAAGTCACACAAAAGCAACGTGAGTTCTCACATGCCATAACACAGCTGAAGTACTTAACTCTTTCAGTGCTGGAACTGAATTTTGAAGGCCTTTGCAAACAGTTTGGATCACGATGAGACGCCACAAAACGTGGCGTCTCATCAGGATCCAAACTGTTTGCTATTCTGATAATTTCCCAGCATGCAAAGGGTTAAAAAAGCTGCAACAAAATCCTCAGATGCACATGCTTGTGAAGTTTTGCAGCAATATATGTTTGACACACACAAAAATAATAGACAGAATACATGTAATATTTGGGTGCTGCCCCAATTTTGTTTTCAATAAAAAAGGGAAACAGACCTCTAAATCTGGGATGTTTACCTTGGAATAATTCCATGGTTTATTGCGTTTTGCTTCTGTTTGTTGTTTCCAATAACGGAATTCTTCAACCAGCTGAAAACAGGAAATACAGGAAACTTTATACAAACAATCATGATACGTTGAATGTATGGACTATATAAATGGTTCCATCCAATTGTCATACAATACTGTAATTACTACGACACTTAAAAATAAAACATAGAAGTTAGAGTAATTACGGTAGTATGCTTAACATAAAGAAATAATATGCACATGCCAAGCTATACAAAATGTTTGGCTAGCAATCATCTGAGTAATCCCCCAGTGACGTGCATTGACCAATCCACATGGTGACCCCGGCTTTACAAAATTTCTTTCCATGCAGGGAAAACAGCTCCTTAACCCTTTCAGCGCTGGAACTGAATTTTAAAGGCCTTTGCAAACAGTTTGGATCCAGATGAGACGCCACAGAACGTGGCGTCTCATCAGGATCCAAACTGTTTGCTATTCTGATAGTATTCTTTGAAAAAAATTCGAAGAAAATGCTAATTTTAGAAATTCAGCAGAAGACATTTTAGCAGACGACAAATTTCCCAGCATGCAAAGGGTTAATTGTAAGTTCTATTCAGGCTATGAAGATTTACCCATACATCCATGAGTGATTCATAGTACTTACAGGAGTGCATCCTGCCACTTTTCTGGTTCATCCGAGTGCAGAGTATCAAACCAGCCTCCTTGGTCATCAATCTCCTGAAAAACATTTATGATTATATAAAATAAAACCTCATTGACTTTCTTTCTGTCTAGCTTAAGTAGTGTTTTCTTTCACCTTTACAGAAAAGGTTGCAGGGATCTTCAAATTGGAAATTTTATGATATAAGGGGAATTCTACTTTAAGATAAGAAAGGTTTCGTGTTTATATACTACTTTGCAATATAACATTTATTACATATTTTGCTGCAAATGCTTTTTTAACTTTATCAAATTTTGTCAAAATTTAGTGATTTTATTTTCAAAATAAAATTTGCACTGGATAGGGAATTTTAAGGGAACAAGAGGACCTGAAAGGCCTGAATTCGCTCCCCTGAGATAACAAGATATTATTGGAACAAATCTTCTGACCAAGTTTCATGAAGATCGGAAAATAAATGTGGCCTCTAGAGTGTTAACAAGGTTTTAATATAGCCATATAAGAAAAAATGCCCCGCCCCCTGGCAGCCATGTTTTTCAACAAACCGGCATCATTTTTTAACTCGTCCAAGATATTATCGGGATGAATCTTCTGACCAAGTTTCATGAAGATTGGACAGTAAATGCGGCCTCTAGAGTGTTTACAAGATTTTACTATAGCCATATAAGGAAAATTGCCCCGCCACTTGGAAGCCATGTTTTTCAAGCAAACATAATTATTTTCAAACTAATCCAAGATATCATTGAGAACAATCTTCTGACCAAATTTCATAAAGACTGGACAATAAATGTGGCCTCTACAGTGTTAACAAGGTTTTACTATAGCAATATATAGTCATATAAGGAAAAATGCCCCGCCCCCTGGTGGCCATGTTTTTAAAGCAACCAAAACCATTTTCGAACTCATCCAAGATATCAAAATAAAATTTGCACTGGATAGGGAATTTTAAGGGAACAAGAGGACCTGAAAGGCCTGAATTCGCTCCCCTGAGATAACAAGATATTATTGGAACAAATCTTCTGACCAAGTTTCATGATGATCGGAAGATAAATGTGACCTCTAGAGTGTTAACAAGGTTTTACTATAGCAATATAAGGAAAAATGCCCCGCCCCCTGGCAGCCATGTTTTTCAACCAACCGGCATCATTTTTAAACTCGTCCAAGATATTATTGGGATGAATCTTCTGACCGAGTTTCATGAAGATCGGACTATAAATGTGGCCTTCTAGAGTATTAACAAGATTTTACTATAGCCATATATAGCCATATAAGGAAAAATTGCCCCACCCCTTGGCAGCCATGTTTTTCAATCAAACATAACCATTTTCGATCTCATCCAAAATATCAATATGACAAATCTTCTGACCAAATTTCATGAAGATTGGACAATAAATGTGGCCTCTAGAGTGTTAACAAGGTTTTACTATAGCCATATAAGGAAAAATGCCCTGCCCCCTGGCGGCCATGTTTTTCAACCAACTGGCATAATTTTTTAATTCGTCGAAGATATTATTGGGATGAATCTTCTAACCAAGTTTCATGAAGATTGGACAATAAATGTGGCCTCTAGAGTGTTAACAAGATTTTACTATAGCCATATAAAGCCATACAAGGAAAAATGCCCCCCCCCCCCCTGGCAGCCATGTTTTTCAAGCAAAGGTTACCATTTTTTAACTCATCCAAGATATCAATGGGACAAATCTTCTGAGCAAGTTTCATGAAGATTGGAAAATAAATGTGGCCTCTAAAGTGTTAACAAGGTTTTACTATAGCCATATAAGGAAAAATGCCCCGCCCCTTTGCGGCCATGTTTTTCAACCAACAAGCACCATTTTCGAACTCATCTAAGATATTATTGGGATGAATCTTCTGACCAAGTTTCATGAAGATCAGACAATAAATGTGGCCTCTAGAGTGTTATCAAGATTTACAATAGCCATATATAGCCATATTAGGAAAAATGCTCTGCTCCTTGGCAGCCATGTTTTTCAAGCAAACGTAACCTTTTTCAAACTCATCCAAGATATCATTGAGACCAATCTTCTGACTAAATTTCATGAAGATTGGACAATAAATGTGCCCTCTAGAGAGTTAACAAGGCAAATGTTGACGCCGCACAATTCACAACCTACAACGCATGACGGACGACGGACAACAGGCGATCACAAAAGCTCACCATGAGCATGTTGTGCTCAGGTGAGCTAAAAATTGGAGAAGTATACCATGGTGATAGGGCGATTACCACAACTATTTCGCTCACCGTCAAAATTTTACACTTCTGACAACAGCACCGTTTCCTTCTGACGAAAAGAAACATGGCAGACAAAGCAATATCAGGTATGTGGGTGACACAATGTTTTATTATAAGACACTGCACAATGATTGCCACTTGCGAAGCACTCCATTGAATTTCTGAACCAATATGTCGTCTATTTGAAAGTTTACCAGTCATGAAATATTTAGCATGAGATTGAAATAGTGTTAACAAAAAGTCATGTCGTGCTCGACACCATTCGTACTTGTGAGAAAAAATGTAATAATCAGATGATTGTCGATGTGTCAGACAGAGCTCCAGATAAAAATTTGGTTAAATTCTTATTTACACCCTATTTTAAAAATGAATTCTTATTTATGCCCTATTATAAAAGTAATGATTCTTCAAAAATATATTACCAAATAATTGTGTATTCATGGTTTTTGACACATCAATAATTTAAAATTTTGGTTTATAGTCTTGGAAAAGCCTGGCTTTCCTTTTTTTTGAACTGCTTTAGATTCAGTCATTTACGCAAGAGCTTATACATTCATCAATTATTGACGAAACCATGCTTTGGGTGTTTGGTTCATGAGAATCTAATTGAAAGAATGCATGCAGCGTGGATTTTTTACACTGAAATGGCTTTTTTTGCCTTCCCCGCTTCGATACACCGCTTCGGTCGACCATTATGATTTTTTATGTAAAACGCTTACTGACACTTCGGCTTAGGTCATAATGGCCTGTTGGTCGCCGTTAAAGTCATATCAAAAACTATATTTAACATTTGATTTTAATGACATTTTGAATAGGTATACAGTATATAACTTGTGTATACAAATTACAATATTTATTACTAGTGAATAATTGTAATTAAAAAGGTACAATAGCAGTAATGACTCGCTTGCAATATTAGGAGAACAGACCGTTTTGCCATTCGACTGTTCTTAGGTGTGGCTCTTTTCCTCACAGCAAACGCTTGAGTGACGTTGACTTAATGTTTTTTATTGAGCGCCTAAACGAGTCAGAATTGGGATGAAATGTTTACCGTATATAATTTGCTACTGGAACTTTTACGCATGTTTGAAAATTTCAAATTCGTGTTTTATTTTTTCAACGCGTAACTTTACGCAAAGATTTTAAATCTAAATCGTTATTTAAGAAAATTAATTCGTTTTTACGCCTTTACGCATGTTATCTGGAGCACTGGTGTCAGACCTGACCTGAATTTACTAAAATATGAATTTGGTGTTTGTGGCCAAAACCAAAGATATATACCATAGATGCTCTCGACTACTTATATCAGAAACAAAGGGGTTACTTTTTGGAGACTGTCTATAGAAGCTTGTGAGTGCATGTCTCCATAGATAAGACATCAGAGGGCGGTCTGTTTTAACCAGATGTAAAGGGTTCAAATCATATATAGTTATTTCCGTCAAGTATTAAGACAAGAGGCCCATGAGGGCCTGAATCACTCTACTGCTATAAACACTGCGCAAGTTTGGAAAGAATAAGATGGAAACTGTGTACTTAATCACGCAAACAAGGAGAATTTTCTCAAATTCAATGGGAGATTATTGTGTACTTCCTTCTCCGATACTGCTCATATTAAATAGGGTTCAAGTCCTCATTGATATAAAGATACTGTGCAAATTTGGAAATAATTGGATGAAAACTGTGGAATTAATTGCGTAAACAAGTGAGATTTCAAAATTTTCTCATATTCAAGGGGAAGTCATTTTGGACTTATTGCTTCGATATTGCTCTTTTAAATAAAGGGTTTGAGTCCTCCTTGATACAAAGACACTGTGCAAGTTTGCCAAGAATTGTATGAATATAATGGACTTTGTCACATAAAAAAACCTGAATTTTCATTTTTTTCTCAAATTCAAGGGGAGATAATTCTGGACTTATAACTCCTGCTCCTTGCTCATTTTCAATAGGATTTGACTCATCATTCATATAAAGACACTGTGCAAGTTGGGAAATGATTGGATGAAAACTGTGGACTTTATTGCCTAAACAAGTCTTATTTCACAATTTTCTCAAATTCAAGGGGAGATAATTCTGAACTTTTTACTCGCATGTAACCCATTTTCCATAGGATTTGAGTCCTCATTAATATAAAGACACTGAACAAGTTTGAAAAGAATCGGATGAAAACTGTGGACTTAATCGCGTAAACAAGAAAAAGTCTAACGCACACACGCACGACGGAAACCACGCCATGACATAAGCTCTTCAGGCCTTCGCCCAGTAGAGCTAAAAAACAATTTAAAACCAAATATTTTCAAAGTAAATTGTAATATTACTTTGAAACCGTTTTTACACTTTTTTTACGTCTCTTCCTTCTGAAAGAAAAAATATCAGAATAAAGCAGTGCCAAAATATCATCAAGATGCAGTGCTTTTACGGACATTGTTGAGCGGTGTTCATATTTCTATAATGTCAGTGTTGAGCAGTGCATACTTGCTAACACGTGTAAATGTAAAAATCACAGTTATATTCAATAAAGCATGCCACAATGTAATGTAAATTGATTCTTCTACCATAAAATACTGTTTAACAAAAAAATCTCTCATTTAAAATGTTCAAAATCTGCAAAAAATACGATTTTTTGCGTCATGAAAGTCACTTCTTTCACCACATGCTCAAATTGTTTTCACTATTTTGAAGTTAATAGTGACTCAATTTTGATGCGGTAAACGGCAATTAGATGTAAAGTATATACTTCGTTCCATGTAATATCTTTTTATTACCAACTTACCTTCTTTTCACGTTTTTTTCTTTCATTTCTGGACTCGCCAAAAAGTTTGCGGCCATGTTTTTGACATAAGGATACCGTGCTCTTGTCAGAAGTATAAAATTTCCACGGTGAGAGGAAAAGTTGTGGTATTTGCCCTATCACTGTGTATACACCATTTACGCAAGGGAATGAGGCCACATTTTGGCCTCAAATTTGCCATACAAAATTACTTGTTCAGTTTCATGAAAGGCAAAATCATCTAGGAATATTCAGTTTTTGCTTAATACTGATCTTTCTCAAATATATTTTATCCCCTAGTATGGTATGAAACTTTTACCCCTAAAATTATTTATTTAACTCTGTCCTCCACAAAATGTTGAAAAATGATTGCATGTAGTTTTTGAGGTGATCAGTTTGTTTAGCAAAAATGGTCTTATTTCTAAAATATTATGGCCATGAAGTAAGAAAAAATTGAATGAAAACTGGAAAGACTATAACTTTAAACTTATATAAAAAGGGTGGCAATTACTAAAACTTATCAGACTTTTAGAGTGATGGACATGATAAGCAAACAATTTTTACAAGCTTTTCAATGAGGAAAGGGGGTGGGCACAATCAGATTATGGCGCATGCTGTAAACTGATTACATGTATTAATACGAATTTAATGGCTCAACATTAGCAGCTGTATGATTGTCTTACAAACAGTCTGACTGGACAAATAAAAAAAATCAAGATCTTCTTTTTCTCAATTATACAAACAAGACAATTTGTTGAAATATCCAGAAACTAAGCTGGAATTTCCCCCCAAAGCTTAATGTAGACATTAAATCGATAAAGCAAGAGAATTTCTGGTACTTACATACTGAATAAACTATAGTGAATATGGTACTGTTAACAAGTGAGACAAAATGTTTTCATGGTTAGTTTCATGTTTTGTTTTGTTTTTAGAATTACCATGTCATTCTTACTTACAGATTATAACCTCTTTTTTACATTAAACTTTAAATATTAAAAGCTTACAGTCTTTCCTATGTTCTAGTTAGTTTTGTATGTTAATAATAATACATGATTGTTAAGCACAATAAAATTGTTCATGATCCTATACCAGTTGTTCTTCTATTATAAACTATGCTTTATAAATGACCTGCCAGATGTTGTCAATGGAATAGTCAAAATTTTTGCGGATGATACAAAGATTTACTCAAATGTTAATACCACTACTTAATGCGATAAATTGTAACAAGATCTGGACAACCTGCAGGCCTTTTCCGCCCTATGCCACGGGTCCGAAATTCGGCCCCATTCCCAATGCAAATCTGGTTGTTTTTTTCCCAATTGAAAAAAATAATTCCCAATTCAAAAAAAACAAACAAAAAAAACAAACAATTTTTTCCTTTAAATATTTTAAATATATAAGTTAACCTGATCCAGTGTAGAAAATATAAAAATATTGCATAATTAAATTATCTGTTGCCTTAAATTTGTTTTAAAAACAGTAAAATATGTTAAATTGATTCTTTAAGACTTTACTTATCTTCCCCAAAATCCGGCATTTCGCGTGATTTTTTTCACCTCAAAAAAGGCCAGGTCCCTTTCCCCAAAATCAGATAAAAAACCTGCACTTATCACACATGTTCATACTATTTTGTAAAATTTTAAAAATATGTTATCAAAATAGTCGTTATTTACCAGTTAACGGCTTCTTTGAATTATAAGAAAAACTATTAGCATGCCTTTATTTTTCCCAATTGAGCCAGTTTTGCGTTTAATTTTTTCCCAAAACGGGGTTTTTCACGACGCATATTCCCAAATTTCCAGTGTGGCGTTTTCCCAAAATGGAGCGGAAAGGCCTGACCTGTGTGACTGGAGTTCGAAATGGAAGCTTGCGTTCAATGCCAAGTCATGCATATAGGATTTACTAATGAAAGGCATAGGTATTCAATGCCCGATAAAGATGGAAATTTCATACACCTGGACTCGGCACAATCTGAGAAGGACTTTGAAGTGACTTTCAATGAAAATTTACATTTTGGAGAGCACATATCAAGCATTACTTCTAAGGCACAGAGAGTACTAAGACTTATTCACAGATCTTTTGAATTCATGGAGAGGGAAATGTTGCTTCCTCTCTATAAATCATTTGTTAGGCCTATTCTTGAATATGGATCAAATGTGTGGTCGCCATATCTTAAAAAAGACATTAAGAAGATTGAGGATGTTCAGAGGAGAGCTACACGACTTGTTTCTGCATGTTCTACCCTCCCATATGAAGAAAGACTAAAATTCCTTGGTCTACCAACTCTGGAGTACCGAAGAGATAGGAGTGACATGATTACACTGTATAAGTCTATTTACGGATTAGACGACCTAAAATGGAGCAATATATTTAACTTGGCTCAAGGGGATTTGAGAGGTCATCACCTAAAATTCATAAAAAAAGTGCCATCATAATGTAAAACTAAATTCATTTGGAGCTAGGACAGTGAGCATGCGGAATGCCCTTTCAGAAGAAACCGTCTCTGCAACATCCCTGAATGTGTTCAAATCGCATTTGAACAAAGAGAACTGGAATAAGAAAAAATTTGAAACAACTGTGTAGCTCACTCTATGTCGCGTATAAACATTTTAAAGAAGAGGGGCCATGATAGACTTTGTCTACTATTTCGGCCCGAAGATCAAGGTAAATCAAGGTATATACTAGAGTTAAATGATAGTTCACAATGTCAGTCACCATGCATCTATTTATATTGACAACTTTCGGGAAGCATAAGGAGATACATGTATTCTGTTCTGTTAACAATAATAAAAATTAAATACAAATACACGGAGAATATTATTTTATATGCGAAATCAAATGAATTACATTTTAACATTTGAAGGTAATGTTTATAGTGGTATGTAACCCTGAAACCCCAAAATAAAACAACAGCAATATAGATTTCCATTAGGCTAATACATCGACATTTTATACAAATATCCATATTTAAGCAATGCAATAAAATCATAACTTACCATAGATGCAAACAACATAGCAATTTATTTTTGTTGTTTACAAAGACATCAAAGGTGACCAAACGCTTAACACTTAATGTAAAACGCTTACCTGACTAGGATCAGTAGACAAGACGGTATTTAATAGGGTAGCCTACTTTTACTTGAGTGAGTCCCTCGTCAATTTAACAGTATTTTATCTGTTTAAGATACAAGGCAAATACTTATTTTTCATATTTACAGAAATATGTTATTTCATTTTGAACGACCCTAATTTAATCTCTGACTCTAAAGTTGACCTTACTGACCCAGACCTTTTCACACAGAATTGTACGGTGAAGTTTTATGCAGACGAAATAAAAAACAAAATGGAAAACGTCACAGGTTTCACATTTCGAAGATACATTCAGTTTGTAGTTTTGAAGAAATGGATCCAAACTGAAAATCTGATATAAAAAATTATTCTGGTACTAAAATTGTGTTATGAATTGTTTGCTTCATTGTTGAAAATGACACTGAAAGTGAAATATCAAGTAGCAATAACCACTGATTTTGAAAATTGACATAAACCCAGTAAAATGATACATTTTCTGATAGATATTAGTAAACCATTTCCAAATATGTATGGTTTGTCTATCTTACATTGTCTAAAATAATGTTAGTGAATGCGGAAACATTGAAAAATCCCTTGTGTAAAAATTGTCATTTTTCATTTTTTTCAAAATAGTCAACCTGGGTGTATAATTTGTTTAAAATAATGATTTAAGAACACATTTTTTATCCAAACTTTTAATAATTCATTACAGATACATTTCAGCTATGTTAGATGTCCTTGCAATTGGATGGGCCGGCAGGATTCTGGTCTGAAACACGTTACCCCCCCCCTCCAACGCAGGACCCAAAAATTCCTGAAATAGACAATAAAAAGTTGATTTTTCTTAATTGCAAATTTGCATGTGATTAAATATCACAAGAAATAAATGTTGAAAAAACAAAAACTTATTTGGTTAGTATTAAAAAAAAACATTATCCAAAACATGTACAACTGCCCCACCCACCAAATACAAATGTGATACCACCTGGTTTTTAAGAAAATATCAAAGTAATATTATTTCTCTTAAACAAAATTTTATTTATGAACTAGCAGTTAAATTGAACAGGAAAAACACTTACGGTTGAATATGCAGCCAGTAATCTGAATTCTTATCCAGAATTCTGATATGTCGGTTGATTAGGAATGGCAGCACCAGGAATTCTGAAAGATCGACAATGCATTGCTATATTAAATCTTATATACTTTTGTAAGATGAAACAGAAATACTATTTGTTAGAATAGTTTAACACACACCTATTCAAAAAAAGATAAACATATCATAAAATAATTAAAAAAATATTATAATAATTACTGTAAGAAGGTTCGAACTCATAAAATGCGAATGTGTGTAACAGCTCAATATCTTTAAACAACTTCTTGGATTTAGTAAATAATTGTCGATACATTAATTAAGAGCTTGTTTTCTTCATGAAAGGAACTCCAAAGATGCTGGAATATAATAGTGCACTGCATGCAAATATTAATTAAGTGTTACAGACAAACTGAAAGAACAGAACATTTAACCGAAAATGTTTTCTACAAGCTTTTACTGATTCAATGTGTCTTTTTTTCAAAGTTTGCTAAAAAATCATGCTGAGATCAAAATTAGCCAAATGTAAGGTTTAAATGCAGGATATAATTTTTAACCATCAAATTCAATGTCTTCAACATGCAACTGCTTAAAATGTTACTTACCACAGTGTAACTGTGCTCATGTATTTGTGAACCCCCTGCATCATAATCACTGTCAAATAGATCTTTGTCAGTCATGTTCTCTATAAAATAAAAAATAAATAAAATAAAATTTCAATACCGGTATGCACAAAACCTGCGACACATAATAACCGTGTTTTAGCATTGCATTCTCAATTTTGCAAAGGTTAATTTCAAGAACCTAACCTTTATATATAATAATATCCATTTATTTTTTGTATATTAATCATGTAAATGAAATAAGAACTGAAATTAATTATAGCAGTTTTAACACGTTAACAAAACTAATAATGAGATGGTGTGTGAATTATAATGCTCCCTAAATGTATAATCAACTTAAAACTAATAAGGTAACTTAGCTTTTAAGTTTATGATTATGATCAATCACAGAAGTTACATTTTACATTTGTTACAAATGAAGACAAGTCCGGTACGACATGGCGCGGGTACGATCTGGAACAGATTTTATTTGACATAATTAACACAATAATTTCGGTGATTTAAGTGAATTCATACCTGCATCGATACCAGATGAGACGATTTCTCTACCTGCCAAACAAATACTGTGTTTATCGTACCGATATCCGTAAAACTGCTCAAAAGATCGCTCCCGAATTCACCGTAACAACAATGTAATAATTCCGCGGAAAGGGGAGTAACTCTACTGCACAGGTATAGTGGTGTAGGAAATAAATAAATATATATTATTTCACGCGCATATACCTGATTCAAATGGTTAGGATTTATTAAAAAACACAAAAATTGATTTATTACAAGCTAAATTTCAAGTGAATCTGCCTTCTTTATGCAAAATATTGGCCTTCGAATTTTTTACTTTAACTTTTGAGCAATGATTTTTTCTTTTCCTGTCATGGCAAGGTCAGATACCGCTTATTTGGACATATCTCCTCCCACATATGCAAATTTTTCATTTGGATTACTTCTTTTATGCTCGTAGTGAAGCGTTAAAAACACCCCACATTTTTCGGTCAACTTTTTGCCTGAACACCGATTGCGCAATAATTTGCATAGCAGGTGCGTGGTTATTGCTATATCAAGATTGGGTTTTGCTATCTTATGTTTTACCTGCGTAGGACACCTGTTTGATGGTTGTTGGGCTTTTGACACATTCCTTATTTAGCTCTCCATAAGAGGGATTTCTTAGAGTACAGCTTTGTGTGGGTCCTCTCAAAGACCTATCAATAAACAAAGATTGGAAACATTGATGTGAGACTTCGGAAGAGTGTAACGATGTGTCGTTATTGCAATAAAATTAGTTGCATGCAGCGTTCTAGATAAGCTGAGTATCAGCGTAATATAAGCATTAAAAATATCAAGATATGCTCAATTTATCATTTCCATGCGAACATTTAACAGGGCTCAACATAAACATAAAAACCAACTTGCCCTGCCGGGCGAGTACTTAGAAAATCTACTTGCCCTGAACGTAAAACCACTGGATGCCCGAACATGAAATATCACATTAACTGTAAACCTCATATCAAAATAATACACCACAACACCTTTTTTATTTTTGAACATTTTACAAAATGATTACAGCAATTAAAGTCTTATTATAGTCGAAATTAAATGCTCTTTGTTCTTTTTTACACTTGCCCAGGCGGACAACTAGATTATAAAATAACTTGCCCGGACCCAACTTTCACTTGCCAGGGGCAATAGGACAACTGTTAATGTTGAGCCCTGTTTAAGCAAGCCAATCTGGACTTACGCAAATGATGTAAATTCTCTGCGTATAGCGTAAACAAAAAATATAAACAGCTGATTGTCTTTCGCCAAAATTATGAGACTGGTTATCGTAATAATTAGAGCTAATTAGTGCACTGGATTGAAGAAATAGTTAGCCAGTCGGTATGTACACTCTGTTTAATCTAGAGGCATGGTGAATTTAGTATTGATTTCTAGCTCGGCTGTTTTCGGAGAAAACCTGAGGTATTGTCATAGCCAGCTCGTCGTCCGACGTCCGCCAGTGTCGTGCTAAAACTTGACATTTTGCTCTAAAATCAAAGTGCTTCCACGTACAAATTTGAAACTTTATATGTAGATGCACTTCGATGAGTTCTACACGCAACACCCATTTTGGGTCACTAGGTCAAAGGTCAAGGTCACTTTGACCTCTTAAAAGAATTCTGACAAGCTTTTATTTATTCAAAACTGCATCTGCAGCCTAGCGTTGGCACCCGCTATGCAGTGCTCTTGTTTTAACAGACAGTCAAGCGCTTATGTGTTTATTAAATTACATGAAGAGGTCAGCATGGCTTCTTTGAAGCCAAAACAAAGTACTTCCCAAAGTAAAATTGATTCTTTTTATACAGCAAAAGTTGTATCGAGTAAAAACATTGTACTGCCAATACTGAATGATTTAATGTCCTCTGTTTTCAAATCAAAAAGGACACACTTAAACGCTTATAAAACAACTGTTGAAAGTTGGCAAAAAAAAGTTCTGTGGCTCACGGTGGTGGAAGCCTATAAACAAAGGCAGTTAAAAAAGCAAAAAACACTTTAAGAAACGGACTACTTTGAAGGAATACACATAGTTGATGGTTTATTGTGTTTAACATGATTAAAGTAGTGTTCTTGTTTCACTTTTAGCAAATTACCCTTCAAGAAAGGCAAAATTTGACCATTTACCCACATGCTTTGAAAAGTGGGGGTATTTACCCCCATGGGTCAAAAATTATCTATAACGCTGCTTATGTAACCTTTATGTTGTTTACATTAAGAACTTCTGGAAAACCAGAAACATATATTCATCCGTCTATATTTTCAACATGTAAGATATTTCCTGTCAATATTTAAAGTCATTTTGGTCTGATATTGTTATTATTATTGAAAATATATAAGTTACTCTTAAAGAATAAAATAGTCGTCTCTATTGATAAAATTCTTCATGTAAGGAAGAGGCTGACAACCCCGTTAGGCTACTTTTTTTATAAATAATAGTTTAACCTGGATTTGTCAATGTTGTTTTAGCGTCACGTGACTTTCTAGTGTATATAAATGATGTCTTGATGTGTTGAGTTTTAGTTTGGATCCTGTCACCGTAAGAAGCGTGTCGAGAGGAAAAGGGGAACTGATTGTTAATACACAATTTAGTATATGAGGTAGTTTTGGCTTCACAGTAGTCTCCTAGCAATGTTAGGGATGAACTGAGTCAACACATTCCATATATCTAAACCCTGTTAGAAGAACAGAGCATTAGCAGACCGGTCCCCGGGTTTTCCTGGTGTAGATATAGTAGCTTCTGCATGACAGTGATATTGCAGGAATAGATTCCATGCTCTAGGTTTGGAGTGCATGGCGGGTTTTCCTGGTGTAGATCTAGTAGCTTCTGCATGACAGTGATATTGCAGGAATAGATTCCATGCTCTAGGTTTGGAGTGCATGGCGGGTTTTCCTGGTGTAGATCAAGTAGCTTCTGCGTGACAGTGATATTTCAGGAATAGATTCCATGCTCTAGGTTTGGAGTGCATGGCGGGTTTTCCTGGTGTAGATCAAGTAGCTTCTGCATGACAGTGATATTGCAGGAATAGATTCCATGCTCGAGGTCTGGAGTGCATGGCGGGTTTTCCTGGTGTAGATCTAGTAGCTTCTGCGTGACAGTTATATTGCAGGAATAGATTCCATGCTCTAGGTTTGGAGTGCATGGCGGGTTTTCCTGGTGTAGATCAAGTAGCTTCTGCGTGACAGTGATATTTCAGGAATAGATTCCATGCTCTAGGTTTGGAGTGCATGGCGGGTTTTCCTGGTGTAGATATAGTAGCTTCTGCATGACAGTGATATTGCAGGAATAGATTCCATGCTCTAGGTCTGGAGTGCATGGCGGGTTTTCCTGGTGTAGATCTAGTAGCTTCTGCGTGACAGTGATATTGCAGGAATAGATTCCATGCTCTAGGTTTGGAGTGCATGGCGGGTTTTCCTGGTGTAGATCAAGTAGCTTCTGCGTGACAGTGATATTGCAGGAATAGATTCCATGCTCTAGGTTGGAGTGCATGGCGGGGTTTCCTGGTGTTGATCTAGTAGCTTCTGCGTGCCGGTGCTATTGCAGGAATAGATTCCATGCTCTAGGTCTGGAGTGCATGGCGGGTTTTCCTGGTGTAGATCTAGTAGCTTCTGCGTGACAGTGATATTGCAGGAATAGATTCCATGCTCTAGGTCTGGAGTGCATGGCGGGTTTTCCTGGTGTAGATCTAGTAGCTTCTGCATGACAGTGATATTGCAGGAATAGATTCCATGCTCTAGGTTTGGAGTGCATGGCGGGTTTTCCTGGTGTAGATCTAGTAGCTTCTGCGTGAAAGTGATATTGCAGGAATAGATTCCATGCTCTAGGTCTGGAGTGCATGGCGGGTTTTCCTGGTGTAGATCAAGTAGCTTCTGCGTGACAGTGCTATTGCAGGAATAGATTCCATGCTCTAGGTCTGGAGTGCATGGCGGGTTTTCCTGGTGTAGATCAAGTAGCTTCTGCGTGACAGTGATATTGCAGGAATAGATTCCATGCTCTAGGTCTGGAGTGCATGGCGGGTTTTCCTGGTGTAGATCTAGTAGCTTCTGCGTGACAGTGATATTGCAGGAATAGATTCCATGCTCTAGGTTTGGAGTGCATGGCGGGTTTTCCTGGTGTAGATCAAGTAGCTTCTGCGTGACAGTGATATTGCAGGAATAGATTCCATGCTCTAGGTCTGGAGTGCATGGCGGGTTTTCCTGGTGTAGATCAAGTAGCTTCTGCGTGACAGTGCTATTGCAGGAATAGATTCCATGCTCTAGGTCTGGAGTGCATGGCGGGTTTTCCTGGTGTAGATCTAGTAGCTTCTGCGTGACAGTGATATTGCAGGAATAGATTCCATGCTCTAGGTCTGGAGTGCATGGCGGGTTTTCCTGGTGTAGATCTAGTAGCTTCTGCGTGACAGTGCTATTGCAGGAATAGATTCCATGCTCTAGGTCTGGAGTGCATGGCGGGTTTTCCTGGTGTAGATCTAGTAGCTTCTGCGTGACAGTGATATTTCAGGAATAGATTCCATGCTCTAGGTCTGGAGTGCATGGCGGGTTTTCCTGGTGTAGATCAAGTAGCTTCTGCGTGACAGTGATATTGCAGGAATAGATTCCATGCTCTAGGTCTGGAGTGCATGGCGGGTTTTCCTGGTGTAGATCAAGTAGCTTCTGCGTGACAGTGATATTGCAGGAATAGATTCCATGCTCTAGGTTTGGAGTGCATGGCGGGTTTTCCTGGTGTAGATCAAGTAGCTTCTGCGTGACAGTGATATTGCAGGAATACATTCCATGCTCTAGGTTTGGAGTGCTTGCGGGTTTTCCTGGTGTAGATCTAGTAGCTTCTGCATGACGGTGCTTTTGCAGGAATTGGTTCCATGCTCGAGGTTTGGTGTGCATGGTGACTCCAGTTTTGAAACGCCCAGATAAACTTGTATTGTCCACTGTGTGCATGATATATGGGTGGAATGTTTTAAGGCATAGGTATTGCCGGTGTAGTAAAAGCACGGTGACTGTATTTAATAATCGCCCAGGGAGGCGTTTTTCGGTGTCTCAGTTATTGTTGTCAGTCTTGATTGAAGTTAATTAATTCATGTTTATATTCCCCAATCATTTGTTTAGAATATCCAATCATAAGCCAGGTAGGCTGAAGGAAAATTATTTGTATATCTAAACAGTGTGATCACACCCCCATTTACGTTACAACAGCTTGTTTTATCTCTCGGCTCTCTGTTATTTAGCAGTATCAGAGTGTCCCCCTGCTTGAATCTAATATATCCAGATTCCTTGTATCCCAATACTGTCTCTTCTGCTTGCTGTCTCTTCAGCAAAAACCAAAGGACCCCATTGGAAATAAGTGCTTGCACTTTCATGGGTTATCCTTGACTGCAAAGTCTAAAGAAATACATACATACAATAAATAACATTTCATAAATTCACACAATAGACAGAGCTCCAGATAAGGTTTTGTGAAATTCTTAAATTACTACCAGATTTTCAAAAATAATTCTTAACTCTGAAATTTTATTCTTAACGTTACTACTTAGTTTTGGAAAATAATTCTTATTTTTTATAAATGACATAAAAAAAAATAATAATGGTTATTCTCATGCAAAAAAAAATCAAAATAAACATACTAGCAACTTTATTTATACGAGTTCAACAGTGTCTTTTCAGTATTATACAATTTTATTTTTCAAATACCTTCATAATTATGCCCAAACTGTGCTTAGATTGCATGCCTTAGATGAATTTTTACATATTTCACAATTTAAACGGGTCTTCCCTTCAATCTATTCAATGATTAGCCACGGGACTTGTCCCTTCCACTCGTTCAATGTTTTTTTGTGTTTAAGTTTGGACCCGTCGTGTCGCGTTTTTGTTTAGCTTTTCCGACTGTGTCGAAAACTGAACATACAACATCGTATAATATCTTTTCTATAATGTCTTTCTAAACATTTAACTTCGGCTCACTTTGCATACAATATGTTAAAAGCGTTTTTTTGGGCGCTTTGCAGTTTTTAGGACGCTCTCTGGGCGCCGCCATTGTTTTTTGACAGATAGACTGTATACGCCGCTTTTATTGGAAAAAATGCGCTTTGTTAAACAAACGCGATAACCATTCTATATAAGCACCGCAAAGATCTTTAATACGCGAAAAGAACTCAGAAAAAATCGATACGAACCGATGTAAAAATAATATTCGTAACTTGATTTTGTAATTCTTAATGGTACGACAAGATTTTAAAATAAATACGTAACGGACTTGAAAATAATTCGTAATTACGAAAATACGACCCTTATCTGGAGCTCTGAATAGAAATGAAAAAATGTAAAACATGAAACAAATTTTCAATATTTATAATAGTGTTGATATATATTAAAAGGGATTTAGAATAAATAATATTGTATGATTCTCTTATATTGAGTTTAGCCTAATTTCCATCAGGCATCACTTTGTTTTCATTAAGAACACAGCTCTTATCATGACATCACACGCATGAACTGTCAGTATTTCGTTTCACTAACATTGCTACGCCTGAAAATAAATACATACACTACTAAAATGAGTAAAAAAATGAGTATAATTGCATTTCAAAATCTTACTTCAACTGAAATAATCCAAAAGGTATCCCGATTCCATTACATTTTGTGTGGTCCTCTTCAATAAATTTCCACATAAATTGCAAAGTGAGGCAGACCACTGCGCTAGTGTAAACACCAGACTTTCATTTATTTGATTTATTTTAAAGAAAATTCTTTTACTTTTTCCCGATTCTCATAAAATGTTGCATGGAATAATATGTGGGCGCACATCGCAAAAATAGCTGACATTATGATATACACAATGTTCAGTGGGTAAACCCCGTTTTGGAAGCCAATTTTATCAAAATATTTTAATAGTAACATATAACTTTGAAAGACTTCAAGCTATGGCTTATATTCATATCTGCTTCTACCTTAAACTGATATTTTATTTTGTTTCTTAATTAAGTATCATTTAAAAATTAATATACCAATCTAAAGGCTGAAATAAAATTGATGATTTTATACTAAACTGTTCTGGCGATGTTCACTTTATTTTTCGAAACTGATATATTTCTTTATTAAAGAAAATTGTGCAATGGGCAATTGCCAAGTCCCTTCGCAAGCTTGTCTTGATCACATCCCCTTGAAGTCTTGTGTGTGTAGCGTAATTCCTAAATGTGGTAGCATAACTATAAGTTTAAGTTCTACATGTATGAGGCTGGTCTTGTATAGCAGATCCCTTAAGTATGGTACAAGATTTGTCCCTCGCATTTGGACCTATTCAATGTTCTCGCCATCCTTTCGGAGATAAGGGTGCAGAACTACATTAGCTAATTCTTGGGTGTCCTCGCCAATGCAATGTAAAGTCTCAAAGAGGAGTAGTTATAAAGATATACATTGACCCTTTTATAAGTGCTAGCATACTTTTGGCTCGATTTACCTTCTTGGGAATATGTGGACTGAATTTAGGGTCTCTGGTGAAGGTAACTCCAAGATTTCTTTTACTTATTTTTAAGTCTAATTGTTCATAGTATGAACCTGTTCAGGTTCGTATTTTTCCATAATGTATGACTTTTCATTTCTCTACATTGAATACAAGTTCCCATAAATATGCCAATTGAGTGACATGAAGAGGTTGTTTTATTTTGGCCTATTGACTATCTTTAGTGGCCATAAATATATAAGATGCAGTTATTTATTTTCTAGTTTGATTGAGTGAAGCTTTCAACATGGAACCTCGTTATGGCACGCTGAATGATGGTGGCAGTTCACCAAGAGAAACCTCTTCAGGTAGGTGTAAATAACATTTTTGGAATTAATACACACATTATCAGTCAAATCCAAACTAGGCAAATTTTTACAGGACATTGGGTCCTGTTAAATGCAAAAAAATACAGGACCTCCTCTTCATTTACAGGACCTACCAGCGACAGAATATAATAGTAAAATAATTTGGTATCATTGCTGGGATCAAGGTGTTAATTATGATATAAAATGATAAATGATAAAAAGCTATTAATTTCAAGGTCACACATTTGTATCTGATGTTTAATTATAATACACGCCATACATGGTACATAGTCTTGTTAAGTTAAAACATATTTTTAAAAATGTTGAACGCATGTTAATAGTACATATAAACGGGAATCGCTCAATTGTAATATCTTAAGTTTTCCAAAACCAAAGTAGCTGATACTTGTTTACCTAAGCTACGCTTAGCTCGCATGTCAGGTATGAGTCTGGTCAATAACGCCTAAACCGACGACGGCCTCAATAAATGACGACCAGCCTTTTTCACGCATGGACATTGACAGCCAAGATAATAACGGTTCGAATGACAATGATCATTATTATACATTACTATTGCTATAACAACCACACAAATTGATATCTGTATCATTTAAATTCTAATAATCAGATTTATGAATATCTTGTTAAGCGACTAGGCCGTCATGGATTTGGACCGTTCTGACCCGCATTCGTAAGATGCACAGAAATGTACCAATCAGGTGCCCTCTGAAAATTTTGTCAGCAGAAAGAGCGTTGGTATGGAAAAGCACGTGTATAAAGACGCTATCGCTATTTTTGCACCTCAGAAAACTTTCAGAGCCGTAAACAATCCTATACAAACCAAAGAATTTGTTTTTGTTTTTTTTACTGAACAATGTGTCCTGGTAATTTGACCGACAGGCCGGACCTTACAAAATTTTACAGGACATGACCGTCGGTCCGGCCATGTTTGGCTGAGACTGCATTATTATTATAAGGAGCATGAAACATTTGTTTAATTACTATATCAAATAAAATAGTTACAATCAAAACACTCAACATATATGTAAGCAGTCCAAAATCCTTCACTGTCCTTGACTTCCCGTTATCCCTTAATTCGTACTTGATTTAAATGGCTGCCTATGGTTTTGCTTGAGATCTTACTGAGGTTCAAGTAAAAGGTGCTATCATTCATTATCACAGTACCAAAGAAGGGATTTCTGCTGTTCACCCTTTTTACAAATTGGGTTTGGAAACATAAGGCTTCCTGTTTAACACCAGGGTTATATATTATTTCATTACGTTTAAATTCATTTTTTTTTTCAGAGTTACTAATGTATCTGTATATACCAGGAATTCTTTTGTCTGCTTTTTACAGCATCAGAACTTCTAGATCGAAATGAAAACTCGAAAATACAGGTAAGATATTATTTCTTCAGTTGGCTTTTTATTTTAAAATAAAATCAGTTTAAAATATGGTTATTATAAATAATAATTATATAAACAATTTTCTTGTTGCTCCACATGTGTTATGAAAACTGACATGTAGCAATGTTCTCGATAGCTAAACTTTTTGTGCACCTTTAGCATTATAAGCCATCTTATATTTTTGCTGTCAAAAGACGATTTGTATTCCAATAGTATTTATAGATTGACAATACTATAAAAACAGAGGTTTTCACAATTAAGGTATATAGTTATTTCAAAATTATGACCAGCTCTTTTAAACTGTTGCATTTCTTAAAAAAAAGTACTTCATTGAAAAAAGTATTTTTCTTATTGAATTTTGTGAGGGCCAGAATATATTAATTTATAAGTTCACCTATTGACTAAACTTGGGTTTTTAGAAGTCCTCTTTTAAACTACTGAAAAACGTGTGTGTTTTTACTACTTTGTATTAGCTTCAAAACATAACTGGAGATTTCAATAAGTACTTCACAGTATGTAACCCTGCACTTGAAATTTTTATGCCCCCAAAGGAGGGCATATAGTGATCGGACTGTCCGTCTGTCCGTCACACTTTGCGTTTAGGTTTCAAAAATGCTCATAACTTCTATGTCGCTTCAGATAGCAATTTCATATTTGGCATGCATGTGTATATGGACAAGGCCTTTCCATACGCACACAAATTTTGACCCCTTGACCTTGAACTTAGGGTCTGCGTTTAGGTTTCCAAATCTGCATTTAGGTTTCGGAAAAAGCTCATAACTTCTATCAAGCGTTTATAGGGGGCATAAGTCATCCTATGGTGACAGCTCTTGTTTGTATGAGATATACTTATATAGACTTTGCACCTGTAAAATTATCTGTCTCCCAAAATGTTACTTTCTGCTATCTTGACCGAACCTCAGATTTCAGGAAACTACATAATTTATTGGAGGTTTCTATGTTACTTATTTTTCAGAAGTATCCATACTCTGTGTTCTTCATCCTATCCAACGAATTTTGTGAAAGGTTTTCTTACTATGGCATGAGAGGTTTGTTATTCCATGTTTTACCAGTATTTACTTTTATGTGAGCATGTTTTTTGCATGACTTCCAAGCATACATTCACCATGTACTTGATTTATCTTATTCGTCAATTATCCACATTAACTTTTATTGATAGATGCCAACCTGTATTTGTCTTTATATACTTTTTATTACGTTATCATTGTCAACATAATACTCAGTGGCATGAAATAAACTAGCACAATCTTATAACATTATTATGAATATTTTGGATACAATTTTGTGTTGTTAAGTCCATTTCTAGACATGCAAAATTTGCTTGGTAGACAGTAAAATTTATGGAACAAAACAAGTAAAGCCAGCACTCTTGATAAGCATTGATGAAATGAGAATAAGTTCTCTTAAAACTAGAGCAAAAAATGTACGATCACAACAAATTAGAAAGGAGACTTTCACTGCAATTGACTTGCTTTTATATGCACGTGTTTTGCTGCCGTTCTTTTCCTGAATTAATTGCATGTAAGTTGTTTTGATAAAAAAAATTTTTTTTTTTTTGTGGCAAACATTATTTTGCCTGAAACCTGCTAAGGCAGACATTAAACTCCTAGGCAAACGCCTATTCCAGAGTTGAAAGACTGCTGGAATAACAAAGCACATAAGAATAATATATTGTGAACTGTATATACACCACATAATAGTTACTTCCGCAGTTAAAGCAGATGGCTAGGATCCAATCATTTATTGGTTAATCTGTATACATTAAGTAGATAATAAATGCATTGGTTCATTCACTATTTTTCTGCATTATCAATACACACAATACATTAAATTAACAAATATCTTTTAAGATATGCATAATTATGCCAACATTCCCCTAATCAAGAGCGTTGTGTAAAGCATGGGATTTGCTCTTCCTTGAAATGACCAATGGGCAAGAATGCATTCAACATTTGCTAGTTGTTCAATATCAAATTAAATATTATGTCTCTTAAAGTAGCATTACTACATAAAATTAACGAAAATTTCATACAATTTTTCGTAAAATAACCTTAACCAATTAAAAATCAGTGTTCCTTATGGCAATTACCGAAATTTTAACGCCAGATGTGTTGTGTTAAAATAGATGTTTGTATATACAAAATGCTTGTTTTTATTATTGTTTTGCATATTTAATTCCATTTTAATTTACCGCAAGGATATCTATTCATATGACACATGAACACTAACATGGTGTTCGTGTGTCGTATGCATAGATAGATTTGCGGTAAATTAAAATCGAATTAAATGTGTCACAAATAAATTAAAACGAGCATTTTGTATCTACAAAAATCTATGTAATCATACCACATCTAGCATTGAAATTGTGGCTATTGCTATAAGGAACACTGATTGTTTAGGTGATAACTTTATTTTACGAAATACTTTACGAAATTTTCGTTGATTTTTAGCGTAATAGAGGCCTTAAACCTTTACTTACAGATACACATTTTGACCTGTTTGTAGTCTATTAGAAAATCAAGTTAATTCAAAAATTGAAGACCTTTCTTAATAGATTCAAGTTTTAAAGGCTTTATTTCCATCCCTATATGACTGATGAGCAGCAAACAGCATAAAATGGATGCCAGACTGTTCTTGTTTTATGCTGGTTGCATATAGCCATTTTTACTTCGCTTCAGAGTGGGGAAGTTAACAGTGAAACGTGTTTTACATAGGATAGCAATGGACAGGCTGTTACTGTTTAAAACTGATGATTAAAACAGTTTAGTTTAAACCTATTTATTGAAGCTCGATTGCATCGAAAGCCTAAGGCTTATTTGAACACTTTCGAGTCTGTTTTCTGGGACTAAAACCAGTACTTAGTGTCTATGGGGGAAATCTAAAGCACGCCCCCACATTAGGGATCGAACTCATGACATCCTGATCGCAAGACGGACACCATATCCACTACACCAATGTGACCTGTGTAATTAAAACAGTTAATTATAAACAATAAAAGTTTATAGAAGAGGCGTAAAATGCATGAAGTTCATGGCTATTATTTATTGCCTCTTAATCATTTTTTTCATTTGAACTCTGTACTTTGGCTATTACAGGAATGTTAAACATTGTTTTCAATCTATTTGCCAGCTATTCTGGTGCTATACCTGACAAGATGGCTGTCATTTGAGGAGAACACGGCCACCTCGATCTATCACGCCTTTTCCATGCTGTGCTACTTCATGCCGCTGATTGGAGCAGTCATAGCCGATGGATACGTGGGGAGATACAAGTAATACATCTGGGCTTCACACTCTGGCAAAATGGGGCTTAATGCATGTGCGTTTAGTATAGTCGCAGATTAGCCTGTGCAGTTTGCACAGTCTAACCAACAACACTTTCAGCTTTAATATAATTTGTTGTTTAAACTAAGTCTCTTATAAAGAAAACCCAGTGAAAAGTGTTGTCCCTGATAAGCCTGTGCAGACTGCACAGGCTTATCTGGGTTGACACTTAACCCACATGCATTAAGCCCCATTTTTCCAGATTGAGGCTCATTGGGTAAGTTTCATTAAGTACTGTTTGCTATTATAGTCCTGCAGGGGGTGGGTGTATTGTAGTAATTTGGTCGGTTGGTGGATTTGGTCTGTTATTAATATTATGTAAGTTTATGGAGCAAACTTCTTCCACGTTGCTCAACAGATTAAATGGAAACTTTTAATTATTTTGTTTTCCTTGTGAATAGCTGACAAAGACCTGGAGTTTTATTCATTTTGAAAAATGGCAGAATTTTGATATTCGCTTAGTAAAACAACAGCAAATATAAATATATATGACTACTCAACTAAAAAATTATGGGAATAAAAGTTTAATGGAAAACCATCTAGCTTACATAAAACAGAATCAACTTGTTATTGGCAGGTCTGATGTCTGGGTACTTAATAGTATTTTACCATCAAATGTATATTTGTTTTTATGACTGTTTTTTTTTATGAGCTCACCTGATTGCTCAGGTGAGCTTTTGTGATCGGTCTTTGTCCGTCGTATGTCTGTCCATCCGTCCGTCGTCCACATTTGGTTTGTAAACACT
This sequence comes from Dreissena polymorpha, assembly GCF_020536995.1. NCBI lineage: Eukaryota > Metazoa > Mollusca > Bivalvia > Myida > Dreissenidae > Dreissena > Dreissena polymorpha. The sequence continues at coordinate 72,803,004 of NC_068364.1, forward strand.
CTAGAGGCTACATTTCTTGTCCAATCTTTATGAAACCTGGTCAGAATATTTGTCCCAATAATACCTCGATCGAGTTTGAAACTGGGTCAAGCTTGGTCAAAAACTAGGTCACTAGGTAAAAAAAACAAAAAAAACTTGTAAACACTGTAGAAGTCACATTTCATGTCCAATCTTCATGTAACTTTGTTAAAATGTTTGTCTTAATGATATGTTGGTTGAGTTCAAAAGTGGTTCCGGTCCATTGAAAAACATGGCTGCCAGTAGGCGGGGCAGTTTTCCTTGTTTGGCTATAGAGAAACCTTGTGAACACTCTAGAAGTCACAATTTTTGCCCAATCATCATGAAACTTTATCAAAACATTGTTTTTATTAATATCTCTGACAAGTTCGAAAATAGTCCAGATGGGTAAAAAAACATGGCTGCCAGTGGGCGGGGCAGTTTTCTCTATATGTATGTAGTGAAAACATGTGAACACTCAAGAAGTCACATTTTCAGCCCAATTATCATGAAATTTGGTCAGAACATTTGTTTCCTAGATAAGAGAGTTGAGTTCAAAAATGGTTCCTGTCAGTTGAAAAACATGGCTGCCAGGGGGGGGCACATTTTCCTTATATTTATATAGTAAAAAAAGCTTGTGAACACTCTAGAAGTCACATATTTTGCCCAATCATCATGAAACTTGGTGAAAACATTGGTTTAATAATCTTAGAGAAGTTCGAAAATTGTCCCTATCGGTCTAAAAACATGGAAGCCAGGGGGGGTGGGGCAGTTTTTCCTATATGACTATAGAGAAACCTTGTGAACACACTAGAAGTCACATTTTTTGCCTTATCATCGTGAAACTTAGTAAAGACAATGGTTTTATTGGTATCTCGGACAAGCTGGAAAATGGCTCAGATCGGTTTTTGTCCATGCGTCAACATTTTGTTTGTAAACACTCTAGTATTCACATTTCTCAAGCATTCTTTATCAAAGTTGCTGAGAAGTTGTATGGCCACAAGATCACATTCAAGTTTGATTATGAGCAAAATCGCATAAAACATGCCAGAATTGTTGCCCTTAGATTGTCAAAATTTTCATGATATTATACAAAATCCTTGTAAACACTCTAGAGGTCGCAATTTTGTTTCAGATTTTATGAATCTTGGTCATTATATTTATTTTTGTAAGCAAAGTTTGATGTTTGGTCATGAGGGGTCAAAATATAGGTCACCAGGTCAAATCTTACAAAAACCTCGTTAACACTCCATACGCCAGAGTTTTAGTTCAATATCAATGAAACTTGACCAGGATGTTTGTCTGGACAATATCTGGGTCAAGATTGATGTTTGGTAATTTGGGAACAAAATTTAGGTCATGGGGTCGAATCTTACAAAAACCTTGTAAACACACTAGAGGCCATAGTTTTGGTCCAATAATGATGATACTTGACCAGGATGTTTTTCTTGATGATATCTAGGCAAAGGTTGACATGGGGTCAAAATTTTGGTCACGAGGTCAAAATCTTACAAAAACCTGGTAAACACATGTAGAATTAGCATTACTTGCAAATGTTTGCATTGCAAAAAAAAGCATGCAAATAGACAGTACTCAATCAGAATTAATCATATGCTCACACTGCAAAAGTAAACAGAAGAGAACCAATCTAATATGCTCTAGAGTACTGAATTTTCAACTAAACAATGAACAAGGCTTTGTAAAAAAAGGTGAGCGAACTAGGGCCACCTATGCCCTCTTGTCTGTATTTACATTCCAACACAGCAATTGATTGAAAGAAAAATACTGCCAGTGGAATTTTAATCTCATTGGGTTCGAATTGTTGCATTATAGATAGGAAAACATAACAATACACTCACTGTTACAAACCCAGAATGACAAATTAGCATATTATGAAAACCTTTTTGTCAGTTTCTACTTTGCATTATTTATTATTTCTAGACAAAATGCTATGTTTGTTATCAAGTTCATAACTACCCCATATTTCCAATCATCATTTAATACGTTAGTGGATATTTGGGCTAAATGCATGTGCGTAAAGTGTTTTTTCAGATGTTCCTATGCAGTCTACACAGGCTAATCAGGGACAACACTTTCTGCCTTAACTGGATTTTTATTTAGGAGACCTCCTTTCAACAACAAAATTCCTTGAGAGCGGAGAGTGTCGTCCCTGATAAGCGTGTGTGGACTGCACAGGCTAACCTGGGATGATACTTTGCGTACATGCATTATGCCCAGTTTTCTCAGACTGTGGCATATTGTGTCTTTCAGAACCATTCTGAGCCTGTCCTGTGTGTATTTTGTTGGTAGCCTGGTACTATCACTGACCGCCATGCCACCACCAGGAAGGTAGGAAATACGCTGAGTTTTATCACAATAGCTGAAATAATCACTGAATGATTTTGATGTGATAAATTTCCAAGTTTATGAACACATTTTAATCTAAGTGTTGCATTAAATGCATTGTTCTTTATTGTATGAGCTATTGGTCATATGTCTTAACCCTTTCCCACTAAGAAGCAAAGTGAAAATGGCTAGGTGCAAACAACATATAACCAGAACAGCCTGCAAGTAACAGTCTGTTCAGGTTTTATGCTGTTTGCTGCTCATCTGTATCTAAGGGTTGGAAATGAAGCCTTTAAAACTTGAATCTAGTAAGGAAGGTCTTTAATAAAATTAAACTTCCTCAGGGACTACAAATGCGTCAAAATATGCATCTTAGTGGCTAAGGGTTAAATAAAAGGCTAGTGGATGGAGACAATCAATTCTCACCTGAATTGTTCTAGGAATTTTATTATTTCTTTTCATACTTGTTGTAGATAAACAATGTTTTCATAGTACAGTACTTAACACCAAGAAGTTTGTTTTTTTAGAAAATGAGATGATTATAAAGTACTCCTTATTTTAACGTCACAAGTCTAAGAATGGATTGGTGAATTTATGCCAGTCACCGTTAACCAGACTTTTGTATACTTATGCTATGCAACTTTGATTACAGAGTGGGAGCCAGTATAGGTTTAGTCCAGAAAGAGTTGCTATGCTATGCAACTTTTGTTGCAGAGTGGGAGCCAGTATAGGTTTAGTCCTGAAAGAGTTGCTTTGCTATGCTATTTTTGTTACAGAGTGGGAGCCAGTATAGGTTTAGTGCTGAAAGAGTTGCTTATGCTATGCTATTTTTGATACAGCGTGCGAGCCTGTATAGGTTTAGTGCTGAGTTGTTTATGCTATGCTGTGTTAATTACAGAGTGGTAGCCAGTATAGGTTAAGTGCTGAGTTGCTTATGCTATGCTGTGTTTATTACAGAGTGGGAGCCAGTATAGGTTTAGTGATGAGTTGCTTATGCTATGCTGTGTTTATTACAGAGTGGTAGCCAGTATAGGTTAAGTGCTGAGTTGCTTATGCTATGCTGTGTTTATTACAGAGTGGGAGCCAGTATAGGTTTAGTGCTGAAAGTGTTGCTATGCTGTGCTATTTTTGTTACACAGTGGGAGCCAGTATAGGTTTAGTGATGAGTTGCTTATGCTATGCTATTTTTTTTACAGAGTGGGAGCCAGTATAGGTTTATTGTTGATGTTGCTTATGCTATGCTGTGTTAATTACAGAGTGGTAGCCAGTATAGGTTAAGTGCTGAGTGTCTTATGCTATGCTGTTTTTGTTACAGAGTGGGAGCCAGTATAGGTTAAGTAATGAGTGTCTTATGCTATGCTGTTTTTGTTACACAGTGGGAGCCAGTATAGGTTTAGTGATGAGTTGCTTATGCTATGCAATTTTTTTACAGAGTGGGAGCCAGTATAGGTTTAGTGCTGATAGCTTGTGGGACAGGAGGAATAAAGGCCTCTGTAGCACCGTTTGGAGCAGACCAGTTTGGGCCTGGCCAGGTTGGTTCTTTATCTTTATATGTGATGATCAGCACACAATTATTGCTCTCATTTGTTATAGGTGCATGGGGGAATGATTCCCAAAATGACAATTTTTTCTCGCGTCATCTTGCAAGGATTTTTGTTTCGTTATTATGTTTCTAATTTCCGTTACAAGCGACTGTGTTGTCTTAAATTAAGAACAAATAATATTTTTATCCCCCCCCCCCCCCCCCCCCCAAGATCTTCTGAAGATGGTAGGCATAAAGCGATTGGCGTGTTTGTTTGTTCTTCCGTTGGTTCTTAATTGAGATTAACCCTTGGCTTACCCTAAAACACATGTTTTGCTTAACATCCATAATGCCTCTTTCACACCTTTGATACTTGAATCTAATCTATGAATACTCCAAACATAACCACATCACCAGACCTTCACATTGACCCATCTTTGGACTTTGGACTAATTCAGAAGGTCCAAGTCCTTGATTAATACCAAAATGACGTGTTTTGTCTGACATCAATACCGCTTGCTACAAACTTTTATAATAGCACGGCTATCTATGTTCATTCTGAGGACACCCCCATCACCTGACCTCATTTTGAATTTTTCATTGACCTACTTTTGGTCGTAGACTTATTAAGAAAATCCTATTGCTTGATTAACGCAAATTGTGCATTAAATTGACTTCAAAACTTCTTACTGCTGAAACATTTCCCCCATAAGAAGCAAAGTAGAAATGGCTATTTGCAAACAGCATAAGACCAGAATAGCCTAGGAGTAACTCGCAGTCTGTTCAGGTTTTATGCTGTTTGCAGCTCATAAGTAACTAAGGGTTGGAAATGAAGCCTTTCAAAATTGAATTTCGTAATACAGGTATTTTATTAAATTAAACTTTCTTAAGAACTACAAATGCATTAAAATATGTATCTTAGTGGTAAAGGGTTAACTTCAAAACTACTTACTGCTTAAAAGCTTTGATACTTTCATTCAACACTCAGCAGACACAGATCACCTGACCTAATTTTGACAGTGACATTCAACAAATGTTGGATAAAGATTTACACATATGGGCCAATGAATACTGACAAGGCTTTCCATTGGAAGCATCAGCATAAATTAAATGCAGCATCTTGTTCAATATGTAAAAATCTTTTAACATTTTGGTTCAGTTTGAGTTTAAGTAGAAGCATAGTTAAACTGAAGTCATTTGCCAACAAAGATTACTTCTACTTTGTTGTCTTTTTTAAGTTACTGTTGGGGGGTATGCCCATAAATTGTGTTCATATTTGCTTTCAGGAGACGTGGCAGAACTCCTTTTTCTCTGCTTTTTACTTCATGATCAACCTTGGCAGTATGGTGTCCATTATACTTACTCCAATATTGAGAGGTACAGCTACAGTTTCCTTACGTCTAGGCCCATGAATCTGATAGTGATGGAAACTTGCACTCTGTTTGCTTTGATAACGTTATACTGTTCTTATGCTGTCATATCAGTACAAAGAATTAGTCCTTTTAAAGAATTTTTAATATTGTTTTTCATTAAATGTTTAATACAAATTGAGGGCAATACTCATGTTTTGGGATTATTAAACATAAAGACTTCAACAAATCAGGACTATGCCCTTATAACGTAACTCCTCCCAAGCTATTATTAAAGAATTAATTTCCATTCAACCGATATCACAAACTTCACCACACGCCATTTGGGAAATCACAAACATATTTCACATGTATACATTTATACAACTATTTTACATGTGACGTAAAATTGAAATGATTTGATATGATTGCAAACAAATATTTTCAATAATTGGCATTCGTACAAGCCCCTACTGTAGCTGGGGCATTAACTCTTTCAGTGCTGGAACCGAATTTGAAGGCCTTTGCAAACAGTTTGGATCCAGATGAGACGCCACACAATGTGGCGTCTCATCAGGATCCAAACTGTTTGCTATTCTGATAGTATTCTTTGAAAAAAAATGAAGTAAATGCTAATTTTAGAAATTCAGCAGATGACATTTTAGCAGACGACAAATTTCCCAGCATGCAAATATTCAATACATGTATGAGCCCTGCTCTGAAAAAATTAGGCTTTATGCTTGTGCCTAATTTGTTGTCCTAGATATTCTTATTTTGATTTAAATATATTAACAATCTTTCATACTTCAGCTGATGTGGAGTGTTTTGGCCAGAACTGTTACGTTCTGGCGTTTGGTATTCCAGCTGCGCTGATGTTTTTATCCATTGGTAAGTTAGGCCTGTGATACACTTCACAGTGTGGTTCTTTCTAAGACTATGTTATGCCCTGAGCACTTTCTGACGATGTCAAATGCATAATTAACATATATATGGTAATAATTAAATGATCATAGTCTCAAGTCATTAATGGAAATGAATCTTGGAACCAACTAATTATTCATTTTTGTTCTAATAAGAATGCAGGGAATTTGATTCCCCAAATATACCGCTGATAATCAGCTGTTTCTAAATCGCAAAAAGCAACGTTGTTTTTTATGCCCCCGGATTGAATGATCGGAGTATATTGTTTTTGGGCTGTCTGTCTGTCTGTCATTCTGTAGAAAACTTCAACCTTGGTTAAACTTTTGCAATAATGAATAACTTTTGCAATATTGAAGATAGCAACTTGATATTTGGCATGCATGTGTATCTCATCGAGCTGAACATTTTTAGTGATGAAAGGTCAAGGTCAAAGGTCAAATATATGGCTTCAAAACTTTAACCTTGGTCATAACCTTTGCAATATTGAAGATAGCAATTTGATATTTGACATTCATGTGTATCTCATGGAGCTGCACATTTTTAGCGGTGAAAGGTCAAGGTCATCCTTCAAGGTCAAAGGTCAAATATATGGCTTCAAAGTGGCGCAATAGGGGGATTGTGTTTCTGACAAACAAATCTCTTGTTTTTTTTTAATCTGACAAATCCCCTACTTGCAAAATTTTTCCAATCAGCCCAATAAGATAAAAAATGTTATTAAGTGTTAATTCTGTATAACGAGTGCCAACAGAGCGTTGTCAGGTTGTTGCTGAAGGACAAAAGATTTTTGGTTACCAAATGTATCTGAATATATACAATTGTACGTTGCCATTAACACCTCTCTATATTCAGAAGGAAATGGTAGATAGTCCATGCATCATGATTGAGCATGCCTGTTTATACATCATCGTTCGAGATGGGGGACAAGCAAGAAAGACATTATATTGTACGGCAAAAGTGACAAATAATAATTGAATGAAGAATGTGCATAATATAGTTAGTAGGAAAGAATGAAATGCCTGTGTCTATTAACGATTAAGACAACGTTTAAGATACAAACTTCAACAAACTTATTAGAAATCTGCACTGTGAATTTGTGTCACAGAAACTAGTGTTCGCGTACAGGAGTTCAGTCTACTTGCAAAGTAAAATCATTTTAAAACAGTATTGTTTGAAATGTGTTTACCAGTGATATGACATTTATTGTTGCAACAACAGTTCAATGGATAATTGTTTCATTTGCTGTTTCAGTGCTGTTCTTTATTGGAAGACGCATGTACGTGAAGGTCCCTCCCTCAGGAAATGTTATTGGAAAAACGTTCAAGTGCATTTTTGTGAGTAGACAATGAATGATATTCTTTGAATGATATTAATTATCCCAATAAAAGTTTAGAATGTTACATAATAAATTTGTCTCTGTTAAGTGTTGCATTTATCGTTCATTTTATTAGGATACTTACAACTTCAAAATGGCAGTACTGCCATGATCTAAATTTTCTTGCATTGAAGAAGTTGTCCAAAAATTTAAGTTCTGTGGACTCAATAATTTTTGTGAAGTCAATTTTTTGTGAACGTCTAATTTTTTTGTATGTTTTAATTTTGTTGTAGGTGTGATGTTTGTGAAGTTATTATTTTTGTGTATGTCTAATTTTCATGAAGGTCTAGCTTTTGTGTATATCTCATTTTTTGTATCAATTCTAATTTTTGCAAAGGACAAAGTTTCCAGTAGGTCTAATTTGTGTGTAGGTCCAATTTTCATTGAGGTCTATTTTTTTTGCGCTTTTCGCGCTACCAATAATTCAAATATTTATGACTACTGTGAATTTTACCAATCTTAAAATTTGTCAGCATCCTGCACTATGAGTTTTTACATTTTTGCTTCATATGCTGACATATTGATTTGAGAATCCGCATGCTGGTTTAAGAGTGTAAAACATTCAAAGGTACCTTAAGTGTTCTGTGTTAGTGCCCCCACTTTTAAGTGTGTTGGAAATTTTCATTGCTATGTACCAGTATGGAGCTGTTGGAAGACTACAACGGACCAAATATGAAGAGGAGAGATCCCATTGGCTATACTACGCTGACGATAAATTTGAGGTGGGTTTTACACATTGTTAAAAAATATATACTTATCCCTTTTTTTCAGCAATAATATATAATTGTATGCTATATATAATGACATAAATTATATATTTTTATATCTTATTTTTCAGCAATAATATTTAATTATATGCTATATAATATGACATTCCTGAAAATTCACATTTTATGAAGAGAATCAGTTTTGACAATACTATGCTTTGTTTAATCACATGTGAGTTTTGGGTTACAAGCATAGGTCATCAGGTTTATATCGTTTAACTTGAATAATATTTTATCTCTTACGGGCGTTTCTTGTTTGATTAATTTTTTTAGCAGTCACATAAACAACCACGCTTTGTATTATGGATCTTTAAATTTACACCCATTATTGCTGCTTCTTCCTGTATTTGCACGATGATGATCTGAACTATTAACTATATGATGCTATATTCTTATATCTTTTTCTCAAAAGAAGGGATATAGTTTACACTTGTTTGTAATTTCATTTCATCGTTCCTCAAAAAGTTGTAACTCTGTTGCTCTGGTCTCTTTCCTACCATTGAGTAATTCAATGGTAATTAAATCGAATGCGTTTTAATGCCCTTTTATTATTGTTTATTTTGAGCTGAAATGCTATGAGGTTGATTTTTATTTACACATAAATGTATCATGAATATTGCTGGGCCAAGTGTGAGGTTGAGCGCTCTTAAACCGGTATAAACCCCCAATGCTTTGCATTGACCATTCCAAGGCGTTGACCCCAGCTTTATTCTTATATGTGTATATGTTATTTCGTATTGTGCTGTTTCTTACTGTTTTGGCAATTGGTCACTTGCCTTACATAAAGGACCAACTAATTGTTTATAATGAGAATGCAATACTGCTACAGCAGCTGGAGTGTCACTTCTTTATGATTACTGGTTATTACACAATAATAGACAGGCAAACTAAAAATGGTTTCTATGGAATATTTCACGGAAGATTATCATTTGTTTTTATGCCCCCGATAAGGTGGCATATAGCAGTTGAACTGCCTGTCAGTCCGTCTGTCTGTCTGTCAGTCTGTGTGTCTGTCCGAAAACTTTAACATAACTTTTGCAATATTGAAGATAGCAACTTGATATTTGGCATGCATGTGTATCTCATGGAGCTGCACATTTTGAGTGGTGAAAGGTCAAGGTCATCCTTTAAGGTCAAAGGTCAAATTTATGGCTGCAAAGCAGCGCAGAAGGGGGCATTGTGTTTCTGACAAACACATCTCTTGTTCTTAACAATTTTTTAAGTCAACATTTCAATAGGATTTGTCTTAAATCTGATAAGTATAATTTTTATGAAAAACTGGGCCTGTTTTCAGCAAACCTTTCTAAGAAGTAAGAATAAAGAATGGACTTAGTACAGAACAATAACAAAATATGTTCAGCATTTGAATTTTTTCCAGGTTACAAATGTTGCAATGATTTTCTAAATGAAGAGTTGTGTACTTTGATTTGATCAATTCTAAGTCATATTGAATAGATTTATGCTCTACAAATTTTACAGTTTAAAGAATATTCTTTCTTTTTTTACTTAAGACAAATAATTGGTTTATGAAGTACGACCCCGGTTTTCATAAAAAGCTTTACAGTCAGCAGTTTGGGTTTAATAAATAAGGTTATGTTGGTCTTATTGAGAAAATGTGTTTTTACGTTTCAGAATCACAATTTCGTTCTGTATACAAATAGTTCAGATGAAAGATATTCTGTTTTCAGAACCATTTCATAGAAGATGTCCGCAGACTGTTGAAGGTGCTGCTTATGTTCCTTCCACTGCCTATGTTCTGGGCTCTCAGTGATCAACAGGTGGGTATATACCAGCATTTGTTGTATGGCTCAATAGGGAAAAGTTCCTGTACTGCCTAAATTGGGAAAAATTAGCACGCAAAAACCCTGTAATTGAGAAATTCCCCTTTGTTAAATGTTCAGATTCAGAATTATGGTATTTTATAATTGCTCCAAACTAAATTGCAAAAATTCATTTATATATTCTTTAACAGGCATTTTAGCTTGAAATGTTCGATTCCAGTGCTCATTTAATTAGTTCATTTTCAGATATGGAATGAAAAATTGACGCAACTTTCCTTCCCTTTTTCAGACGGTTATCGGGATTTTGTAATTTTTCATCCATTTGGAAATTTAGTGTCTTTTACAGGAACTTTATATAATAGGGTAAAATTACCTGTATACAATGAGCCAGATTACTAGACCATGTTCCAAACAGTCTTATCAAATATTGGACTGCACGACTTTAGTGATTCAAGTGACAACTGCATTTTGTAAAATAGCAAAGTTGAAATGTATGTGTGTCTCTGAAAAACATGTTAAAGATTACCAAGGAAATTAATAAAATTGCTTTATTGAAGTATTCATATAGTTTTATATTCATGCTTTTTCGACAATTGTTATCATATTGAAAAGAAGTATGGTCCTAGATTATAACACAATTTTACTCATGGTGAAGTTACGGATCATATCTTCTCTTCTTAACTATCAACTTGGAAATGTGAAGTTTCTTGCTATATTAAGATTTAGAATGTTCACAATACAGTGCTTATATTAAAAGATCACATTTTATTTCACAGTACCCAGTACACATCGCTTGATTATCCTAAGTGTTTAAAATTGCATGCTTGTTTTGACCATATTGGAAAAATTCTCTGATTATCAACTTATAATTTTCTGACTTTCGATAGCCATTACAACATATTAAGAAAAGAATTCACAGATCTCTGCTTTCAGCAACGCTGAATGAAAGAGATTGACATAATTACATTTTGGAGTGGGAACATTGTTGAGACAAATATTTGTTATCTTTTCAGGGCTCTAGATGGACGTTACAAGCAGAACACATGAATGGGGATATGGTACATAATTGAAATTTGGTTTGGCAACTGTGTGCCACCAAAGGGAGGGAGGGAGGCATTAAGTATTTTACTTGTCCGTTTGTACCCACGGATGTATGAACATCACAAAGCTTGTGTTTTTTTGAAATCCTCTTTTTAACAGCTGGGTGGGTTACTATATAATTCTCAAACATTCACAGCTGACTGATCTGAATGTGTTGATTATTGATTTACGAGGAATTTTCACGGAGGCAAGTTTTGGAAGAATTATGATCGTGTTTTTTTTCCCACTATAAAACTTTTGTTTTCAAGTTCTCTTTAATTACCTGATGGATCTTAATCAAACTTGCACAGCTAAAAAGCCTTATATGTTGGTGATGGTTAAGAAAGGGATTTGCTCTGTGTCCAGTATTGGAAGAATTACAGCCCTTTGTCTGTTTCTCCATTAAAGAATATATAAGCCCCAAACCTGTTTGTACAGGTTATCATTGTAAAATGAAACAATAGAACTTAATAAGTTTCTGACTAACGGTTCCAACATGTTAAAATGCCTGTCCATATCCAGGGTATATTTGGCACCATCAAGCCAGACCAGATGCAGGCATTGAATCCTCTACTGATCCTGGCCTTGATTCCCCTTCTGGACAAGGTTGTCTACCCATTGCTCAACAAATGCCATATACCCAGCAGGTAAGAAATAATCTACATCTACAAAAAAGACTGTCCAAATAAGATACTTTGAATGGTTACTTGACTTTTGTTTGTTTGTTGTAATCACTCTGTTTTTTAGTATCACATCTTAAAGAAATCATGCTATTTATATAGTATTCTTACATTATGTGTTAAGTGTAGGACTAAACATAGTTTGTGCACTTTATTTTAACATAAACAAGGGACTTTGACTGGGCAGCTCATATTTTTACAATTAAGTTGTCAGTGAACAACCATTTTGTTTTAGTCAGGTGGAGAAAACAAAAAATGCAAGCTGTAATTGAGCTTTACAAGAGCAGATGTTGACATGCGATAACATTGTCCATGCTATTTGCGGAGCAATCAAGCTAAACTACTGAGTTAATCACGTAACTTTTTTTCAACAATCGGCCCGACTGTAAGACAATGTACAGACTGGTTTCTGTATTTTTACAATCAGACGGAAATAAAACTATCAATCTACGATGATCATTGTTAAATCTTCAACTTCAACGGAGCAGAAACCCAACGTTTTATGCAGTCCATCCCACCCCACCCACCCCCCCTCCCAAAAACAAATAAATAAGAAAGATTATGATAAAAAAATATTATTTAAATAAACGCACCAGAACTTTTCAAGAAACTGAACTAAAGGATTTTCCATAGTAACGAGTTGATGATGATCAAATTGCTACATAATATTGTTTATTATATACTGCTATAAAGAATGTACCATGGAAAGACAAAACTGTAACTGAAACAAGCAAATTAAACTCTTTATTTATGATTATTTCCACAATATTTTACATTAATTAATAAATGTGTTTAGAATTTATATAAACATTTCAATTTAACAAAATTTCCTAAATGGTTGTCCGTGGACAAGTATAGTTTTTTGAGATTTTGCCTACCCTGCTAGTAGGATTGTGATTGTAATGCTCCCCAGGTAGAATTGGGACTTTCAACCAATAGATTGAAACAGCATAGCTCCTGACTAGATTTCAAATGAGCATTTTGGTCTGGAGCTTCCCTGGCCATATATGGCATAAGATCCATTGTCGCATGTCGCGGGTCATAAATGGTTTTGATCATATTGGATAATTGGTGGAGTTAAGTTGGTTTAATGAATGTGATGTCTGGAGATTGTCATTTGAGTTCCTTCTTAAAAAGCTTTCAGATACTGATCTAAGTATCAATATTATCTGTCAGACTGTCTTGATTTCAAACTTTTAAAGAGCTTTTATTGAATGAAGCCTGCACCAAGAAAACAATTACTTCATTGAGTTTTTGTAAGTTTTTTGTTAGTTGTTAGTTAAATCTTGAAAGCCGGGTTTAAATAAATATGTTATAAAAAATATTTAGTCCCACACTAACAAGGATTTGTTTTTCTTTATAGGCCCTTGCAGAAGATGGTGGTTGGATTGTTCATCAGTTCATTTGCCTTTGTAGCTGCAGGATTTGTTCAGTTAAAAATTGACGTAAGTGATGCAGATGACTCATAGCTGAAATTTCATGGCGATGAATTTCATGACAGGCACTGTAAAGACCCAAGTATTTGTGGGATGGCGGCTTTAAACACAGGTGGAAGTAATGTACTCTGGATATTTTTTTTTTTGTTATAGGAGCCTAATATATTCAAATAAATATATAAAATCATGTTTAATGAGGAAAAAATTGACGGAGAGCCATGAAAAAAAAAAATCTCTGATATTGGAATCATAACAAGGTCATTAACTAGAATTCATCATTGACCTGTCTAAAAATATATCCAGGGTACGTTACTTCCACCTGTGGCTTTAAATTGTATTATTGTAACTGAATATTTGTTATATACACATATGCATGCAGTGATTTTTTTTGCTCAAATTTACAGCCGAATTTCGGCTGCTTCCCAATCGCAAAATTACACGTTTTTTCCCAAAATTCTGACCAAAATTTCCCAAAAAAAGCCCAACTTCCAAAAAAAAAAAAAAAAAAAATTTTTTTTTTTTTTTTTTTTTTTTTTTTTAGAAAGAAGTCTCATATAACTTAATTATGATTTCTTAAATCTAGGTCTCAACTTTATTTTTTAAACATCTTACAAAATATATAACTTGAATTTAGTCATTTTTGTCCATAAATCATTCCCAAACTTGCCAATTTTATTGATTAAAAAAAAAACAATTTGACCAGACTCCTTTTCTAGAAAACTCCCTGAATATGCACTTAAAAACAATATCACTTCTGTTACTTATAATCCTATTTATAATGCTTAATTTTTCCCAATTTCATGGTTTATCGCGCTATTTTTCCCAATTTCACGGTTTATCGCGCTAATTTTCCCAATTCAAAAGGCACAGGCTGTAACAAATTAAAGAAAAAAAAATCACTGGCGTGGGATCAACATATTGAAAGGTTTATAAACAGCAAATAGGTTAATTACAAATGAATAATAACTGTTCATTCAATATTTTAGTAGCCATTTTTCAATTTAAGTTATTTTGTTTCAATTATTCGAAAAATCTATATCAAAAGATAGATATCTTATTGCTTATTTATTTCAAAGAAATTTATAGTAAACACTATTGTTTACAAAAAATTAAGCAAATAATTTCTCCTTTAAGTATTTGAGGATCAATATATATGGATAAGAACATACAAGGACTTCTTGTTTACCGGGGCCCGTATTCACCAAACAATTCTTAGACTTAAGTATAAGAATAAAGAATATTCTTCAAATTGATATATTCAATAAGTGCTTGAATATTGAGTAAAACTTGTTATTAAACACCTCTTTCTATTGCATTCTATATGTAGAACATTGTGTTAATTACTTAATTACCAGTGGATGCATCTATATATTCAAACACTGAATGCATTTTTCTTGGTTCCAAGTCCATTCTTTATTCTTAAGTCTAAGAACTGTTTGGTGAATACGGGCCGATATGTTAAGTTATTAATTTGGTGTGTTTTGTGGAGTTATTGTTTATTGTGACATAAAAATACTTGTTAGTACATGTAGATAAGGAAAAAGCACTTTACTTTTCATTGGGTGTGTCATAAAGTTCTACTGTTGAGTGTTGATTTGGGAACTCTTTTAGAACGTTGAGGAATCCCCAATGCAGGCAGATATGTCTGGTCTGACCGTGTTCAAACTCTTATAGAACGCTGAGGAATCACCAATGCAGGCAGATATGTCTGGTCTGACCGTGATCAAACTCTTTTAGAACGTTGAGGAATCCCCAATGCAGGCAGATATGTCTGGTCTGACCGTGTTTAAACTCTTTTAGAACGCTGAGGAATCACCAATGCAGGCAGATATGTCTGGTCTGACCATGTTCAAACTCTTTTAGAACGCTGAGGAATCCCCAATGCAGGCAGATATGTCTGGTCTGACCGTGTTCAAACTCTTTTAGGAGGAATCCCCAATGCAGGCAGATATGTCTGGTCTGACCGTGTTCAAACTCTTAGAACGCTGAGGAATCACCAATGCAGGCAGATATGTCTGGTCTGACCATGTTCAAACTCTTTTAGAACGCTGAGGAATCCCCAATGCAGGCAGATATGTCTGGTCTGACCATGTTCAACACTCTACCATGTGAACTTCAAGTCTTCTCACCTTTCTTCAATGACACAATTGATGGAAAAAAGGTAAAAATGTGTCTGTTTTTGTTCTTTATATACATATGTTTTAATACAATTTTATGCTACTGCTTTTTTTCGTGCGTTCAAGAAAACTATCCAGGGGACAACATTTCATAATTATAAAAAATTAATGTTTTAGTGAGTGTTGATAAAAGTGAAACCTATGCGTAAGTTATCATTTAATAATAACTTTAAACAAATATTATTATATTATGACACCAGAGTGGGATGCATAAGCAAAGCATTTGTCCATTTACCAGTCCGTAAGTTTGTCCCTTCTTTATCTACTCAATTGGATGTCGCTCAAACTTTCACAGTTTATTGACATCCATATGTAAAGGATCACTAGAAATGGAATTTAGGCTGTAAGGATGGTTGGCAGAATTATTTCCCTTGGTCTGTTTATCCATTATGACATATATAGTCCTAAATTTTATGTATCCATCTCTTGTTTAACTTCTAGTTGGATCTTGTTCAAACTGTCACATTTGAATAACCTTAAGATTAGATGTTGTTTTTTTGCGTTTTTTCTCTGTATGAAGATATGTTAATATATCAAGTTGATGAATTTTTTTTCAAACAAATGTTGGTGGCAAGCAGTTTAGGCTTAACTATATTGACCTTTTGTCTTTTTGTCCTTTATATAGTGGAATTATCTATGTGTTCAAACATAAGTTGTGGGTGTAGGGCATCCGTTACTGTGGAGCATTGCAACTAAAAAATATGATATTATATTAGCCATCTAAATTATCCTTTCAAAATTGTCCATGTACAAACAAATGTTGTGCTCTTGCGAGTTTATTTTAAGAAGATATAAATATTTATGTAAGATGTATATATTTTATTTTTGACTACAGACCAGCGACTTTATGGAGACAGCTGGAGGTAAATATCAGATAGGTATAAAGAGTGACTGCGGGAAATCTGGTAAGAAGACTGCCAATGGAACCTTCACCGTCATAGAGGGCT
This sequence comes from Dreissena polymorpha, assembly GCF_020536995.1. NCBI lineage: Eukaryota > Metazoa > Mollusca > Bivalvia > Myida > Dreissenidae > Dreissena > Dreissena polymorpha. Next base: position 72,819,379 of record NC_068364.1, read on the forward strand.
CAGCGTACAGACTTTTTGCTTTTGAAGACTTTGGCGGGACACTTAGACTTGCACTGGTTAGTAGACTACGTTTGGTTCTTTCCACTTACATAAAACGCTTTCATGCATGTTTTCAAGACATAGCATTTTTGTGTGCTTCTGCAGGCAGATAATTGATGTTTAATTCTTTGGTGTTTCAACTAATAATGATTTTACAATAAATTCTTGTTCTTTGTTACCTTTTATCTTTAGAATTATGTTTTTGAGTAAAATTATTGGTCAAGACACTAGCTATGTTATTAAGGTGCCTTCTTAAATACAGAATTATGCTCAATAAAGTGGGTTTTGTAAAGCTCATCTGAGCACCAAGGGCTCAAGGTGAGCTATTGTGTTCATCCTTTGTCTAGCGTCATGCCGCGTGTGGTGTGTAGCATCAACTTTTAGCTCGTTTTCACTCAACAAGCCTAATTTTTCATCCAATCTTTATGAAACATGTTAACAATGTTTATCTCGACCATATCTTGGGGAGTTCAAATATGAGTGAGGTGCTTCCAAAACAAGTTCTTCAGGTCAAATCTTATTAAACAACATTGTTACCACTCTAGAAATCCGATTTATGACTCAATCTTCATGAAACTTGGTCAGAATGTTCATGTTGACAATATCTAGTAATAACCATCTCCTTACCTGGAAGATTACACTTAAAGGTAAATGGTAGTAACCATCTCCTTACCTGGAAGATCACACTTAAAGCTCAATGGTAATAACCATCTCCTTACCTGGAAGATCACACTTAAAGGTCAATGGTAATAACCATCTCCTTACCTGGAAGATCACACTTAAAGGTCAATGGTCATTTTTTGCCAAAAAATAACAAGAAAATTCCTGTCTCAGCTATACATTTGCCATATATAGATACCTATAAAATAACTTGGCACAAATGCAAGGTCACCCTAAAAAAATCATAGTTGGTCATTGAACAGCTTGTTTGGTCTGTAACTTTGTCCTTTATCATGCTATCTTAAAACTTAGCACTAATGACAACCACAATGACATTTTGTTTGTAAAACCTGCATGCCTCCCTACCTCAGCTTACTTGGTCATATGAAGAGGTCAAAAGTCCAATTTCGTTATAAAAAAGTTTCCGGGCTGTATTTTTTTATTCATGAATTCAATTTTAAGCATATTGACCACAAATGACTATTATTAGGAGACATAATGCCATGGTATGTATTACCTGCCTCATTACCTCAAATGTCAAAGCCTATTACATGCTGTTGTCTACATCTTCAAAAAAATTAACATGTTAACCAGGCTATTCATATTGTAAGAATATTTCATTCTGACAAAACATGGCTAAACAGAGCGCCTCTGATTAATCAGCACTGTTTGGTTTAGGCAGGTTTTACTGTATATGAACTTGTTTAAATTTTTCATGTTCAAAGACACATTTTCTGTTCCATACAGTTTCCAGATCAGAGGCAAAAAGCTAAAAATGGAAATGCAGCATTAAGGTAAATTTTCAATTAACCTGTTTAAAAAGTTACTGTATCACAGAATAGAGTATTTTTGTGGAGCCCTCTTGCAGACAAGCTGAAAATGGCTGTGTCAAGGTTCAAGTGGATGTGCCTTCTTTAGTTCCTCTGAGCTTCTCTGGACTGTAACTTTGTTATTCATCAAATAATCTTGTACTTAATGACCACAAATGTCCACCAAATGGAGATGAAGTGTGCTGTGTAACATTAGTCTTACTACGTCAAAGTTCAAGGTCACACTTTGACAATATAGAATATTTATTATGTATAGAATATTTCATACAACAGATAAAAAAGGAAAGATAATAAGTTTTTGATATGTATTTACCAGTTCACAATACCCAGACTTGTTGTCATATAAGTTATAATAGTTTGATGCACTTTTTTATGCCCTCCTATGAGGGCAGTCCATCTGTCCTTCCGTCACACTTTGCGTTTAGGTTTCTGTGTTAGGTTTCGAAAAATGCTCATAACTTCTATGTCCCTTCAAATAGCAAATTGATATTTGGCATACATGTGTATATCATGGAGCACATTTTAAGTGGTGAAAAGTCAAGGTCATTCTTCAAGGTCAAAGGTAAAAAAAACATGTATCAAAGCGGCACAGTAGGGGGCTTTGTGTTTCTAACAATGACATGATTCTTGTTTAATATCTGAAGTGGTTTCAAAATGTCCTCAAATATTTGTCTTATTGTGAATGTGGCCATTATTACCAGCATAATGTTTGACCACCATTAATCAATTCTAAACAATGAAAACAATGCCAGCATAAAACTTTTCTACTTATTGTTTCCTATGGTGGATATGGCATAACGTATTTCAGCATACAGTATTTGACTAACATTTACCAATTCTGATCAAGGCAAACACATTCATTTACTGGTCAGCTAATTTTGATTTAGCATACATCACAAGTTGATTCAAGCAAATAATTTTCTACTGGCACTTGTATTGACCAATTCTGGACAATGCAAATGAGCCCTTGTTTCTTGGCAAAACCAGGTTTAACGCATTGTGCGGAAAATGTTGTCCCAGATTAGACTGTGCTGTCTGCACAGGCTAATCACGACGACCTTTTCAGCTTTTATTGATTTGATTTTTTAAAGGCAGTCTCTTCTAAGCAACAATCCAGTTAACCCTTTCAGTGCGGGAACCAAATTTTGAAGGCCTTTGCAAACAGTTTGGATCCAGATGAGACGCTACAAAATGTGGCGTCTCATCAGGATCCAAACTGTTTGCTATTCTGATAATATTCTTTGAAAAAAATCGAAGAAAATGCTAATTTTAGAAATTAAGCAGACAACATTTTAGCAGACGACAAATTTCCCAGCATGCAAAGGGTTAAGGCCTTAAAAGGTCGTCCCTGATTAGCCTCTGTGTGGACTTCACAGTCTAATCTTAAACCACACTTTAAGCACATGTATTAAACCCCGTTTTCCTAGTGCGAGTCTCAAATGATTTCATTACAGCATATTTCCTGTGACCAACGGAGCAATAGAGAAACTGGCACTTCTTAGTGATGTCACCACGGCAACAACATCTGCTAATGTAGGCTCCTTGGTCAACATCAGCCAGTTTCAGCCCACTGATTTCATGGTATTTGAACCAAACATGTAAGGACTTTCATTGGTATTTATTTTGTAAGGTGCATTAATAAAAAGAAAAAAAGAGCTTTTTTAACTGAAATACAGAAATTTTAAGGTTATACAGTTCATAAGGTTTTTGCAGTAAGATTGTTGGTCATGTTATGTCATGGAAAATTATAAAATATCAATAAATTTTAATTTAACAATTATATTTATCATTAAGTGTATTTAAGTTGTTTTCTTGAAACATCTTACCGTTGTTGAATCAAAGTTACAGTTAATTTTTTACTAAATTGAGTGTTTCATTTCCCTTTCAGCTATTCAATATTTGTCCCCGAGTTAGTGACTGACAAGTTGTTGAACATGAACGTTTCATTGGACCTGAAGTCTGGGGGTGTCTATACAGCATTTGTCTATGGTGATGAGACAAAGGTATGCAGCATTTCTCTATTGAGATGAGAGACAGGTACCTTGCTTGGTTATGAAACACATTGCAGATCAGTTATTGACTCCTTGTTTTGTGTGGACAAAGAACAATTGTTTTATTTTCTTTGACCAGTTTCATTTCAAAAGTCTGCGTGATTAATTGCTCATTGTGAGCTTTTGTGATACTGTGATGTCTGTCGTCAGTGTGTGCCACTTTACATCTTCTTTCTTCAAACATCTTTTCTTAACTGCTGGGCAGAATTTTACGAATTTTCACCGGAGTAATTTTTTATCGATGGTCCTTTATGAAAATTGTTTAAATCATCTTCGCTAATAGCCCCATATCCCCACATTTTCCTGAGTAAAACAAAACAATAGCTACAATTATCAAAACGTTTCCCCTATTTCCAGCCACAAAGGTACTGATTTATTGCTTAATTACTTTGTTTATTAACAAAAAGGTTAATTAAAAAAATACAGGTTAACCTTTTCTAAAAAATGTAACAGGTAAACTGGTTGTTTCGGTATATTAACTGGTTAACCCCTTGCATCCCTATAATTAACACAGACACATTAATAAATGACCGTTTTTTGCTACAACTGGCAGTTGGCTCGTACATAGACAAGGTAATAAATAAATTTAACTTGTTTTTCCTAGTGACATACAATGTATATAATAAGCACACATATTACTTTTTATGGCCCCCACTATAGTAGTGGGGGACATATTGTTTTTGCCCTGTCTGTTGGTCTGTTGGTCTGTCTGTTGGTCTGTCTGTTTGCGCCAACTTTAACATTTTGCAATAACTTTTGCTATATTGAAGATAGCAACTTCATATTTGGCATGCATGTGTATCTCATGAAGCTGCACATTTTGAGTGGTGAAAGGTCAAGGTCAAGGTCATCCTTCAAGGTCAGAGGTCAAACATATATGGCCAAAATCGCTCATATTATGAATACTTTTGCAATATTGAAGATAGCAACTTGATATTTGGCATGCATGTGTATCTCATGGAGCTGCACATTTTGAGTGGTGAAAGGTCAAGGTCAAGGTCATCCTTCAAGGTCAGAGGTCAAATATATGTGGCCCAAATCGCTTATTTTATAAATACTTTTGCAATATTGAAGATAGCAACTTGATATTTGGCATGCATGTGCATCTCATGGAGCTGCACATTTTGAGTGGTGAAAGGTCAAGGTCAAGGTCATCCTTCAAGGTCAGAGGTCAAATATATGTGGCCCAAATCGCTTATTTTATGAATACTTTTGCAATATTGAATATAGCAACTTGACATTTGGCATGCATGTGTATCTCATGGAGCTGCACATTTTGAGTGGTGAAAGGTCAAGGTCATCCTTCACAAGGTCAAGGTCATCCTTCAAAGTCAAACGTCATATAGGGGGACATTGTGTTTCACAAACGCATCTTGTTACTTGCTGACATTGGACATGTTTACAAACAATATAAAATAAATACAGTAATATACATGTACATGTTTATTCTTTTTTTCAGCTCACAATAGCCTTGTACACTGGCATCTCAGAGAATAAAGTGTCAATACTATGGCTGGTTCCCCAGTACTTCCTGATCACCATGGGGGAGGTGCTGTTTTCAGTTGCTGGCCTATCTTTTGCATACTCCCAGGTAAGCCTCTGTTAACCCTTTGCATGCTGGGAAATTTCTTGTCTGCTAAAATGTCATCTGCTGAATTTCTAAAATTAGCATTTTCTTCTATTTTTTTTCAAAGAATACTATCAGAATAGCAAACAGTTTGGATCCAGATGAGACGCCACGTTCTGTGGCGTCTCATCTGGATCCAAACTGTTTGCAAAGGCCTTCAAAATTCGGTTCCAGCACTGAAAGGGTTAACACTTTCATACTCAGAAGCAATATGAAAACGTCTGTGCAATCAGCATAAAACCAGAGCAGCCTGTGAGTAACATGCACAGCCTGTTCAGGTTTTATGCTGTTTGCTGCTCATCAGTACCTTAGTGTTGGAAATGAAGCCTATAAAACTTGAATCCATTTAGAAAAGAATTTTAATTAATTTGGTTTCTTATGGACAACAAACTGGTTAAAATGCAAATCTGAGCAGGAAAAGGGTTTAGCTGCAATATGATTCATACTGCATGATTTTGGCCTTTGTGATTAATCATAACGGCTCACTGACTGCCGTCATGGAAAAAGACGTATTTCTTAATACTTTCAGCATGCATTTAAGGAATGTGAAATATTTCTGTATAAATTCGGGCAATTAGTAGCATTCATTTAACTAAATTGCTACCTGCCAGGTAAAGGTCATACTTTGATCCTGAAGATGAAGGTCAAATACAGCACTTATAAGGTCAAACCTTGTGTAACAGTTCTGCAAAAAGCTGTGCGTGATAGTGCCCGATGTTCATTTACAGCTCTAGTTGATTGGTTCCAGTACCCAGCTGGATGTTGGATCCGAGTAACACAGTGGCTTGCTTTAGTTTATATTATTCCCTGCCAAAGGGGGAGCGATATAGATATTGCTTTGGCCGTCTGTTACAAACTGTTCAGAGCTATGTCTCAGAAACTATATAACATATCAAAATGAAACTTTAAGGCGCATACAGATATCAATGAAGAGAAGTGCCAAGCACAGAACTGTAACCTTACACATTCTTAATTAAGAGCTATTGTTTCTTGTTTTGGCTATCCATTTCATCGCTCTTCAGATGTAACACTTCTAGAAAGGGATAGAGGTAGGTCTATGTTGGAAGTAAGATATCATTTTGGATAAAAATACCGATAGCTGCCTGCAATAGCTCGAGTAAGACATTATAAATTCTATACTATACTTACACTAGTATACAGCTGCAGGGCCTGGTAATTACCCGTTTATGTTTGCATTTTCTCAGGCCCCACAATCGATGAAATCCGTAGTGCAAGCACTGTGGTTGTCCACGGTTGGTATTGGAGATATGGTCGTCATCATTGTAGCCAACATCCATGCCATTCCTTCACAGGTATGAAATTAATTACTGCAAGCTTTAATGAGCTATGAGAAATATTAAGAAGTCTAAGATGAAAGTTGTTCTGAGCTTGCCCGGAAAGCGCAATCTGTTTTTCTGTAAAAGATCCCCAAAATGTGTGAAACACTAGCCTTCTTTCATAGTATAGCATTTTCCAAGATTTCTCGTAGACCTTGGGGTGATAACCAAGTAGTTATGTTCCAGAATCACTTTAAGTTTTGTTTTATCCTAAATCCTTCTTTGTTTAGTTTATATATTGTTAATAGATAATTTTTCTCTTTCTCTGAAAATCAGTGTTCCTCATTATTCAGTCCGTAAAAACCTGTAAATATAATTTCACAGCCCCTGAAAATCTGTGTTTTTTAAGAAACAGCACCACAAGAAAACCTGTGATTTTCATCATTCAGCATCTGAAAACCCATACTTCTCTTTACACATCATCTGAAAATCTTGGTTTCTTATTAGACAGCCCCTTTTTAAACCTGTACCTTTCTTTACACAGATGGCAGAGTTCTTCCTGTTTGCCTGCCTGATGTTCATCGACACGCTAATCTTCATGCTGATGAGCCTGTTCTACGAGTACAAGTCCAACTCTGTCTACACTGAGCTACCAGATGATACAACACTTACGGGGGAGGGTGACAAGGGGGACACCAAGGAGATCTTGGAGGCTGACAGTTCAGAGAATCTTCCTCTGCAGCCAGTGAAGATAATATTAACTGCTGCAGAATAGCAGTGGATATGGGCAGTGTGGAATAGGATTGGTTGAGTGGAGGTTCATGGGACAAATTGTGTCAGGGGAAGTTAACTTTATGTTTCGTCAAAATTTAAACCATGAAATTCTTCTTCTGTATCCTTAAAGGTGTACAATAATTTCTGTGGAATACATGTAGCAGTGGATTTCAATGTGTACAATTTTACAATGATATGCTATGATTATAGCTTAAATTTATCAAAGTTGCATTCCATGACATAATTTTACTTAGAAACTATTCTTTGTGTGATGTTATTAAATTATTAAATTGTTAATTAAATCACTTTTACATGCTACAGTAAATGTTTTGTTTTTTTTGGGGGGGGGGGGGGGCGTATAGGATAAATGGAGGTTTACAAAATGTTTCTTCTAAATTTCAACCATGAAATTGCTTTGTGGAGCAAGTCTTGACAATGTGCAAAAGAACCAAAGGAGGTTTACTTGTGATATCTTTCAAATGCAGGAATTTTAACTGTGGAGTGGAGTTTATTTTAAAAATCTGAAATAGTACCAGTATAGCTTTTTTATACTTTGAAATAAACGCTATAGGGGATTTATTTGATGCGTCTGTAGAAAGTTGCAATCTCAATACAGAAAAACACTGGTTGATAAAATGTGTGACAAACGTAAGCGTATGTTTTTCACAAAATATAGCTTTTGTGGGGACCTTTTCGTCATTCTAATGCTCCAATTCTCCTCCATGGAATCATTCCAGTCTAATTATGATAAATAAATCATACACGCAACTTCAAAATTATTCACATAGCTTCATGACTTCTTTTCAGTTATGTTACCGTAATCTACATATCATGCCTTCATCTAAATGCAAAAATAGTTCTCTATTGATTGTGTAGAAAATCATTTGGGTAATGTATTCATTTTGGAAGTAATATGATGCAAACCAAACCCAAGTGCTGAACTTTTGTTGATGAGATATATACAACTAAATGACAATTTTAAGTTTAAATTTATAGAAAGTAACATTCCATGACATAAATAGGCAGTTAAATGTCATTATTAGATTGACACAAAAAAAACAGATGCATTTTCTTTATTATATCCCCATCACCATTGGTAATGGGGGCTATATAGGAGTCACTTTGTCAGTCTGTCTGTCGGTCTGTCCCGAAATTTCATCCGATCTTCACCAAACTTGGTCACAAGTTGTATCTAGATGATGTCTAGGTCAAGTTTGAATATGGGTCATGCCAGGTCAAAAACTTGGTCACGGGGTCACAATTAGTGTGTTTTAAATCGAAAGTTTGTCCGCACCATAACTATGTCATTTATCGTTAGATTTTAAAATGACTTGGTACATTTGTTCACCATCATGGGACGGTGTGTCGTATGAAAAAGGTACGTTGATATCTCCAATGTCAAGTTCACACTTGGGGTTCAAAGGTCAAATGCTTGTCCGGGCCATAACTTTGTAATTAATTGTGAGATTTTAAAACCTTTTGGCAAATTTGTTCACCATCAGTGGACGGTGTGTCGCGCGAAAGAATAACGTCGATATCTCCAAGGTCAAGGTCACACTTTGAGTTCAATGATTATAAATTAGCTTGTACGGGCCATACTTATGTCATTCATTGTTAGATTTTAAAATCATTTGGCACATTTGTTCGCCATAATTGGACAGAGTGTTGCGCGAAAGAATTACGTCAATATCTCAAAGGTCAAGGTCACACTTTATGTTCAAAGGTCAAAACTGGCCATAAATGAGCTTGTCCGGGCCAAAACATTGTTGTTCATTGTGATATTTAAAAATCATTTGGCACATTTGTTCACCATCATTGGACGGTGTGTTGCGCGAAAGAATTTTGTCAATATCTCCAAGGTCAAGGTCACTTTTTGAGTTCAAAGGTCAAAAATGGCCATAAATGAGCTGGTCTTTCTAACTATGTCTTTCATTGTGAGATTTTAAAATCATTTGGCACATTCGTTCACCATCATTGGACGGTGTGGCGCGCGAAAGAATTACGTGATATATCCAAGGTCAAGGTCACACTTTGAGTTCAAAGGTAAAAAATGGCCATAAATGAGCTTGTCCAGGCCATAACTATGACGTTTATTGTGAGATTTTTAAATCATTTGGCTCTTTTGTTCACCATCATTAGATGGTGTGTCGCGCAAAAGAATTAGGTAGATATCTCCAAGGTCAAGGTCACACTTTGAGTTCAAAGGTCAAAAATGGCAATAAATGATCTTGTCTGGACCATAACTCTGTTATTCATTTTTTAAATGACTCTGTACATAATCATTAATTTTGTTCACAGTCATTGGACGGCCTGTCATGGAAAATAATTCAAGAGTTCAAAGGTCAAAATGGCTGTAAATAATAATGGCATAACAATTCTTAAAAATTTCCATAACTTACATTCTCTTGTTTTGTGAAGACAGCATGCAAAATAGTCTGTGTCAATGCGGCACGTGGGGGTATACGTCGCGTCTGTGACAAAGCTCTAGTTTTAACTCTGCAAATATACTATATATTCAAACTTGCATTTTGTTTACCCCTTTCCCACTCAGAACCAAAATGAAAATGGCTATGTGCAAACAACATTAAACCGGAACAGCCTGCGAGTAACTCGCAGTCTGTTCAGGTTTTATGCTGTTTGCTGCTCATCAGTATGTAAGGGTTGGAAAACAAGCATTTAAACCTGAATTTAGTAAGAAAGGTATTTAATTAAATTTAACTTACTAAGGGCCTACAAATGCGACAAAATACGTATCTTAGTTGTAAAGGGATAATTTGTTAGGGACATTTACCAGTTTATTTGTGTTTATTGAAAATGACATGCTAATCCAAACAACTATGGTAGTTGTTTCAATTTGTCTTCATTATTCAAGGTGAAGAAGATGTGATTCGCTATATAGGCTCATCTCTAAAAACCAAAAGTCACAGTTAACAAATTCCAACAACTACAATTGAAATGTATAATTTATATTGTTTATAACAAATATTTGAAAAAAACAGCTTGTTATTAAAGATAGTATGATTGTATAGACAATACTCATTTATTTCTTTAAGATTAATACTCTTTTATTTCTTTAAGATTATATGTGAAATTATACAGCGATACTGAACTGATAAAATTACGTTCTATATTTGATAGTCAGAAAGATATATTTGTAAGGACAATGTTGTATCACAAATAACTGTTATGTTTGAAATTCTATTTGCAGATGTTATTACTCTTTATATAGCTGTTTGTTGTTTTAATTTGCTCATGATCAGATGTAAATGATTGATTTCTTTTCAAAGATCATATAATTTGATGCATTTTTCTAATTTTTATTGTCTTGTTTGTTTATTTTATTGTTACATATTTCTGTTTGCTTAATTTTATTTAATGCAATTGCTTCTGTAAAAAAATAATAATTTTAATGTCTTGTAACTGAAGATTATTATCATTTCTATATATTTTGTTGGTTATTATTATAATTCATATTTATTAAAGTTATTAAACGGAAGATTGAATTAAATCAAACATGTTTGTATTCATATAGCAGTGTATATTTATTTTATAGTTATTAATTGTCTGTTGAAATGCGTTTTTATCTTGTTATAAGGTTAGTTTTAGAAATCCGTAGTGTATTTCATTTCCAAGGTTGTGGTATGTAATTTCATATACATGTATTTACATTATCTTACTCCTGTTGTGTTGTTTCCTTGAAACCAAATGAATTTAAAAATGAGACGCACACTGGTAAAACGGGCATTGGTGCATTTCCGTAGTGTTGTCGCAGATTAACCACAGTCTGCACACGCTAATTAGGGACAACACCTTCAGCTTTAATGGAGCAATTTTTCATTTAAAGGGAGTCTCTCCTAAACGAACACCATGCAGTTCAGGCTGAAAGTGTTTTTTCCTGATAAGCCTGTGCGGACTTTTCAGGCTAATCTGGGACAACACTTTATGCACTTGCTGTAAGCCCTATTTTCCCAGAGTGCTGCTCAAATATACATGTAAGTTGCATAATTCCCAGTGCCAAGTGTTAAAGTACATTCTTACAACTGGGTTGCATTCATTAAAAGAGTAAAATAACATTCCTTGTGCTTTGATTCAAACTCAGAATGTTGGATTGATTTTGTTAAGTTTATTCAATTTTTCACCATGCACAAGAAGTTCTTCCATAGATTAAATCATATTGGAGCGTTGTTATCACCCATATTTGAATCTCTTAATCAAAAATGATTATTATTATCAGTGATGCATTTACCAAATATGTGTTCTTGTTTTTGCAGATATCTTCCTTTCTGTTACTAGTTAAAGTTTATTGTTGATGTTTATTTTACTGCTGATATATACATACACTCTATTAAAATGTTATATTTACATTAAAAAATAAATTTAAAGATCTTTGATACAATAGTTGTTATTTTGCTTCTGTGAGAAATAATTTATAATTTCAAGCAATCAACAACAAGATAAAAATTCACTGCGTTCCTACAACAAATTGGAGACTCAAAATATAATATTTTGTGTATTTTCTTCTTTTTTTAGCTCACCTAAGCACAATGTGCTCTTGATGAGCTTTTGTGATCGACTTTTGTCGATGGTCCCTCATGCATCGTTCAGCGCTAATATTTTATCTTGTTAACACTAAAGAGGCCATATTTATTGCCCGATCTTCATGAAACTTGGTCAGAAGATGTCTGAATGATATCTTGGACGAGTTCCAAAATGGTTCCGGTTGAAAAACGTGGTCCCCAGGGGGCGGTACATTTTTCCTTAAATGGCTATACTAAAACCTTGTTAACACTAGAAGCCACATTTATTGTTAGGTCTTTATAAAACTTGCTCATAATATTTTTCCCAATGATATCTTGGACGAGTTCCAAAATGGTTTCGGTTGGTTGAAAAACATGGTCCCAAGGGGGCGGGACATTTTTCCTGAGCCATTAATCGAATTATGTTTTAAATAATACAGTTAATTAATTACTGTTATTTAAGCAATTAACGTGGCCATTTACCTGGCCTACTGAATCCATCAATTTTATTGAATTATAAAGGTATTAAACAACACTTTTATTTGAGGTAACATTTTTTGACGTTTTTATACCGCTTTCTTTTTATGATCAATTAAAAAAATTCATAATAATGTACCTTAACAATGTTCCATAATTGATGGAACTTTTGGAGGGCCAGTGCCAGGGGTGGTTTATTAGAAGGGTGGCATATGTCCTTGCTATATAGTATGTTGATCCTTGCTGATGAAATAAAAATAATACAAGTATTTCAATCTTTAAAAAAAAATCATACCGGGTCCTCACTACGTTTCTGTTGGTTCGCTGCACGTCCAATCAATCCACAAGTCACATCCAATCAATCCACAAGTCACGTCCAATCAATCCACAAGTCACGTCCAATCAATCCACAAGTCACGTCCAATCAATCCACAAGCCATGTCCAATCAGTCCACAAGTCACGTCCAATCAATCCACAAGTCACGTCCAATCAATCCACAAGCCATGTCCAATCAGTCCACAAGTCACGTCCAATCAATCTACAAGTCACGTCCAATCAGTCCACAAGTCACGTCCAATAAGTCCACAAGTCACGTCCAATCAGTTCACAAGTCACTTCCAATCAATCCACAAGTCACGTCCAATCAATCCACAAGTCACGTCCAATCAATCCACAAGTCACGTCCAATCAATCCACACGTCACGTCCAATCAATCCACAAGTCACGTCCAATCAGTCCACAAGTCACGTCCAATCAGTCCACAAGTCACGTCCAATCAATCCACACGTCACGTCCAATCAATCCACAAGTCACGTCCAATCAATCCATAAGTCACGTCCAATCATTCCACAAGTCACGTCCAATCAATCCACAAGTCACGTCCAATCAGTCCACAAGTCACGTCTAATCAAAGTCACCTCTAAATTGTCTGTTCATATATAAAATGAATCGTATATATCGATCAAACAGTAATGCAGTAATGGGAATTGGTAATAATCATTCATTTAGCAGGCAGCAGCTGACGATTCCGTCGGAATAAATCCGCATCTATTTCTACGCACATTGTTCTGGTATGTGTCTAACAATTTCTCTTCGTAAATACAAGAGTGTAAAAATATCCGCCAGTGAGACTATACTTTTATAATCGTTGCTTGTTTGTTTGCCTGTTTTCTCAGAAACATTGCGGGAATTTCATGAAAGGTTGGGGCTGGGCCAACTATTTGAGTGTTTGTTTTCTCGGTAAAATGAGCGGATTTCCTGGAAGTTTGGGACCTGGCCAAGTACAGTAACATTTATATGGAGAAGAGTGTAGACAAACATTGCTGCATGTCTGATCATCTGATTGTGACGATGTGTTTCATAGAGAGAACGTCGTGTTTCGTTTCATTAGTATTGTTGGCGATTCAATGAGTCTGTTCAGAATACCAACATGCATATTGATATTAAACACATGTTTGTTTCTCATTACTCCGTTTTTACTCTACTTACAACCCAACGACGATAGCTTAAAGTCGACATCTAATTGAGTAGCATTGAGGAAAATATGATAATTAGAACACAAACAGTTTTAATGATATACGTGCACATAAAACTAAGTCATAGGTCCAAATGTATTGTCAATATAATGCCAATGTTATATAAACAACCATGCCATTTAATTTACCTCAATATCCATACAGTGTTGTTTTCACATTAGCTCAACTTCTTTTTCATATCTTTTCTAAGAAATAATGAAACACATGATGTAAAAAGAATATTTCGTGTACTGAATTATTATTATCATATTTTATAAAATTGATGTGATAACGGGTTTGGTTACTTTGTAATGTGTTATGTATTAATCTCTGTTTTTGTGAGATATGATTGAACAGACCATTTTTTGTAGTCATACAAAGGATTGATTTAAGCTTGCATTATGGAACGCCATAGCTGCCTTAACATGACAACGTGCATTACATTACGTTATTTATCATTATATGATGTTTATTTTATATTATATGATGTAACTTTGGCATTATACGTTGTTAATTAATGATAGTATGATGATAAGTTACCATTATATGATGCTCACTGTACATTATATGATGTACAATGCCCATTGTATGATACTCCCTTTCTATTATATGGTGTTCACGGTCCATTATATGATGCACATCGTTCATTTTATGATGCACACTGTCAATTATATGATGTTCATTGTTAATTAAATAATGCTCATTGTTCAATATATGACGCTCACTGTAAATTATATGATGAACATTGTCCATTATATGATGCTCATTGTCCATTATATAATGCTCACTTTTAATAAGATGATGCTCCCTGTCCATTATATGATGCTCATTTTGCATAATATGATGCTCAATGTCAATTATACGATGGTCACTGTCCAATAGTTTATGTTGATTGTCCATTATATGATGATTGTTGTCCATTATATGATGCTTATTGTCCATTATATGATGACCATTGTACATTACATGATGACCATTGTCAATTATATGATGCTTACTGTCCATTATATGATGCTCATTGTCCATTATATGATGCATATTGTCCATTATATGATGATCATTGTTCATAAAATGATGATCATTGTCCATTATATGATGATCATTGTCCATAAAATGATGATCATTGTCCATTATATGATGCATATTTTCCATTATATGATGATCATTGTACATTATATGACGACCATTGTCCATTATATGATGCTTATTGTCCATTATATGATGCTCGTTGTCCATTATATGATGACCATTGTCCATTATATGATGATCATTGTCCATTATATGATGCTTATTGTCCATTATATGATGCTCATTGTACATTATATGATGATCATTGTCCATTATATGATGCTTATTGTCCATTATATGATGCTCATTGTACATTATATGATGACCATTGTCCATTATATGATGCTCATTGTACATTATATGGTGCTCATTGTACATTATATGATGCTTATTGTCCATTATATGATGATCATTGTACATTATATGATGCTTACTGTCCATTATATGATGCTCACTGACCATTATATGATGCTCATTGTTCAATATATGATTCATTGTGATGTCTGGTCCATTTGCTATATTTTGGCTCTAGTTCGTTCTTGTTTGCTCATTATTAATTATTCTTCAATGCTCAGATTCTATTTTAGAAAGTTATTCTAAACGTGAGGTTGGAGGCTATTTAAATTTCCATGTTGATAAATCGCTATTGTTTAGTGTAAATTTGTCATGGTGTTGTGAAAGTTTTAATCGAAAGGAGAGATACATAAGGCTGCATGTGTCATGGTTAAGTCAACATGAATGAAATTCTCAATAAATTGGGACTAAGTAGCGTCTGTGAGACTTTCGAACGTGAGAAAATTACCCCAGACATTGTTAGCAAATTATCAGCGCACGAAATGGAAATGCTAGGTATTTCTAATAGAACTGACATGATGCGTTTACGGATTGAAAGTAACAAGCATGGATGCTTTAAACCAAGTAAAGACGCGTCTCTAGGCGGAGCACCACAATTTAACATACCAAAGACTGTCCTGGAGAATCTTGTTGAAAATGGTTTTAAGATAATTGATATTGCACGCTTGTTAGCAGTGTCTGAACGAACCGTTTACCGACGAATGATGCGATATGGTTTAAGCAAACAGTCATTTTCTACTCTTACTGATGACAACCTTGATGAACACGTTACAGAAGTCATTAAGGAGTTCCCATTTTGTGGTGAGAATATGATCATGCAACTCCTTCGCCAAAAAGGCATAAATATCCAGCGGTATCGTTTGAGGGAGAGCATTCACATACTAAACCCAACGAGGATTTCAAAAAGAAAACGTGGTCGACTACACAGACGTGTGTACGAGGTTGCTGGACCAAATCACTTATGGCATATAGACACAAACCATAAACTCGTTCGCTGGAGATTTGTTGTTATAGGAGGAATAGATGGCTACAGTAGAATGGTTACTTTTATGTCTTGCTCAGACAACAATAAAGCATACACTGTGTTAGAAAGCTTCAAGTCCGGTGTGCAAAAGTACGGAATTCCAAAAAAGGTAAGATCCGACAAGGGATTAGAAAACGTGGGTGTTGCCGATTTTATGCTAGCGAAACGGGGGACGGGCAGTATGATAACTGGACGCAGTACACATAACCAGCGTATTGAACGATTATGGCGGGATGTATTTGAAGGCGTATTGTCCTATTTTTATCACTTGTTTTACTATATGGAAGACAACAGGATCTTGGATTCTTTAAACATAGTGCATTTAATTGCTCTGCACTACATTTATATGAAGGAAATAAACAGAAGACTAAGTTTATGGACCCAAGCATGGTCGACGCATCGACTTAGAACAGTAAGGTCATCTCCGCACGCGCTATGGATATCTGGGCAGATGCAGTCACCTGTTGGCTTTGATTTAGACGATACGAACGATGGCGATACCGACGACTCTGGAGACATTCAAATTGCAAGTATTGATGGGAGACCAATATTTGCCCCTTTGGAACAGGTGATCAGTGACAACTGCAGGGTGATGCTACAAGCAAGAATCTCATTTCCAAGGATTAACATCAATCATGGGATTGACGATTACATTGCTTGTGTCGATATCATTGACAGACATAATCAAATATAATGAATTAACGTATTATGTACACGCTAAATTATAAACCGCGATTAAAACCTGTGTACAATTCATATGTGCAACAAAAGTAACATCATTTACATGTAAACATGCAGTGATTTTCATAGAACTCCACAAACTGTATGGTATGATATGGTTCATGTATGTCTGTCTATGATGCCAACATCTGCACTAAGACATTAAATCGGTCGTTTTTATATATTATATGAAATATAAAGAAGTAAAACTCCAGTTGCTCCTGTAGTATTTTATCATATGTATTTGTGAACTATGCTCCTTAAAATGCATTTTTCTAACATATAGGCAAAACAAGCATATTTAAAGAATTTATATCCCCGCCGAAACTCATTAATATTGCAATGGATTCGGCTACAACTCTGAACTTTCAAAATCATTTTAACGAAACTTATGTAAGAACCACCTAAGCATGATAATACGCATTAAATTTGAATTCCATCAGTCTATACGACAGCTTCAGATAAAAAAATCCTCAATTTCAACCAATAAAGAGGCCATATTAATTCTAGAGTTAATCCCAACACAACTTGCCAGTGTACTTCCTCAGTACGATACTAAACATGTATTTAATATATAATAACATTTCATACTATACTTAGGAAACAGCTAAGGACGGACAATTTTCTCAATTTATGGGCCAAAATGATTCCCGACAAAACTTCAGCATACACTACCCAATTATGGTGATAGGCATTTCTACACATTAGTAACTGAGAAAAAGTTCAATTAATAAATGGTGCCCAACTCTGGCGTTAGCGAGTCGTTTGCGACAGAATTAATGAATGCACCACCACAGTATTAAATAAGAAATGTGTCCACACGACAAGGATGCCCCCAACTGTAACTTTGTCACTTCATAAAAGCATAACTGTGACAATGTTTTTGAGATATACATCGCCTTTTTTTTCAAACTATTAGTTTGCTGCATAATAGGTGTTCAATATTTAAATTTTGTTGTTTGCTACATATGTCATCTGCTGCAGTGTTTGATTATTTTTTTCTGACAATTCTTTGAATGCAAATAACAGGAATGCATGTATCTTCTTGTCAACTGTAGAAAAAACAGGAGATGTGTTTGTCAGAAACACAATGTCCCATAATGATGTGCCGCTTTGATTTTTTTACCTTGAAGGATGACCTTGACCTTTCACCAATCAAAATGTGCAGCTCCATGAGATACACATGCATGCCAAATATGAAGTTGCTATCTTCAATATTGCAGAAGTTATGAGCAAGGTTAAAGTTTTAAGACAGAATGACAGACAGGCCCAAAAAATATACCCCCTTTTTTTAAAAAGGGGGCATAAAAACATTTTGTTATACTTACTAAAGCAAAGCGTTGAATACATTGCATTTGTTTCTATGGCAATCTTTTTCATGACACGTAGCACATTTACGCAGGTGGATACTGGTGTATTGTTATGTGTTGCAGATGAATGCATAATCTCAGAGTATATGTTACTAAATCACAGATATCTGGTAATGTCCATACCAGACTATATCAAGTTTTGATTATATGAAGATGTTAATTAATTTACATTGTGAGATTCCATAGTGTTTGCGCAAAACAAAAATGCCCATGTTCGAACTTGGCCTAGAGATCATCTAGATAAAACTTGTAAGCAAGTTTGGTATAGATCGGATGAAAACTACTTGAAATAGCGAGCGGACACCATGCTGAATGTTTAAAACGCACTAAGTGACCCCCTGACCTATATTTTGACCCCGTGACCTAGTTTTTGGCCCATGTTCAAACTTGGCCTAGACATTATCTAGATAAAACTTGTGACCAAGTTTGGTGCAGATCGGATGTAAACTACCTGAATTAGAGAGCAGACAACATGCTGAATGTCTAAAAATGCACTAAGAGACCCCGTGACCTAGTTTTTGACCCGGCATGGCCCATGTTAGAACTTGGCGTAGACATTATCTAGATACAACTTCTGACCAAGTTTGGGGAAGATCGGATGAAAACTACTTGAATTAGAGAGCTGACACCATGCTGAATGTTTGAACCGCACTAAGTGACCCCATGACCTAGTTTTTTTGTCCGGCATAACCCATGTTCGAACTTGGCCTAGACATTATCTCGATACAACTTGTTACCAAGTTTGGTAAAGATCGGATGAGGACTACTTGAATTAGAGAGCAGAAAAGTGTGACAAACAGTCAGACTGACCGACGGACAGTGCGGAAACTATATGCCGCCCGTTGGGGGCATAAAAAACATTTATGTTTATGTTTAATGTCAATCAATTACGGGGGCATAACTCTGGAATCACTCAGACCATCCCGACTGAATTTATGTGGACAACAACACAGTATGAAGAAATACATTTATTTTTTGTTTTCATGACATCTTTGTAAAAGTTACAAAAAACAGCTCACGACAGACGCAATTCCTCAGTTTTAATCACATTGAATGATAAAAACAGATGAAGGCAATTTTGTGAAAAGTCTTTACCGGGGGCGACTAGAAGCCGATTCTTGTCACCCTAGGGTGACTTCAAGCTGATTCATGTCAACCTGGGGTGACATGAAGCCGATTCTAGTCACCCGGGGGTGACTAGCGTCGGCTTGAAGTCACCCCAGGGTGACATGAATCGGCTTCTAGTCACCCACGGGTGACTTTAAGCCATTTCAGGTGGACAATGAGCCACACTAGACCACTGATCCATTGTTGGATCCACACTTTAACTACCTGAATATTCTAAAACATACACTAGACCACTGGTCCATTCTTGGATCCACACTATACTACCTGAATATTCTAAAACATACACTCGACCACTGGCCCATTCTTGGATCCACACTATACTACCTGAATATTCTAAAACATACACTAGACCACTGGTCCATTCTTGGATCCACACTATACTACCTGAATATTCTAAAACATACACTCGACCACTGGTCCATTTTTGGATCCACACTATACTACATGAATATTCTAAAACATACACTAGACCATAGATTCATTCTTGGATCCACACTATACCACCTGAATATTCTTTAAAAAAACACTAGACCACTGGTCCATTCTTGGATCCACACTATACTACAGGTCCATTCTAAAATACACACTAGACCACTGGTCCATTTTTGGATCCACACTATACTATCTGAATATTCTAAAACATACACTCGACCACTGGTCCATTCTTGGATCCACACTATACTACCTGAATATTCTAAAACACACACTAGACCACTGGTCCATTCTTGGATCCACACTATACTACCTGAATATTCTAAAACACACTAGACCACTGGTCCATTCTTGGATCCACACTATACTACCTGAATATTCTAAAACACACTAGACCACTGGTCCATTCTTGGATCCACACTATACTTCCTGAATATTCTAAAACACACTAGAACACTGGTCCATTCTTGGATCCACAATAAACTGCCTGAATATTCTAAAATACACACTAGACCACTGGTCCATTCTTGGATCCACACTATACTACATGAATATTCTAAAATACACATTAGATCACTGGTCCATTCTTGGATCCACACTATACTACCTGAATATTCGAAAACATACACTAGACCACTGGTCCATTCTTGGATCCACACTATACTACCTGAATATTCTAAAATACACACTAGACCACTGGTCCATTATTGGATCCACACTATACTACTTGAATATTCTAAAACACACTAGACCATTCTTGGATCCACACTATACTACCTGAATATACTAAAACACACTAGACCACTGGTCCATTCTTGGATCCTAATTATACTACCTGAATATTCTAAAACACACTAGACCACTGGTCCATTCTTGGATGCACACTATATTACCTGAATATTCTAAAACATAATAGACCACTGGTCCATTCTTGGATCCACACTATACTACTGGTCCATTCTGAAAACATGCTTACCTAAAAAAAAGTTTTTCTACAGGCTGAAACTATTTCACATTCAATAGGGGTCTTATTAGAACATGATTCATGCCAAATATCTTAGCATTTTGGTTTCAGAGATTCTAGAAATTTGACTATATTAAAGAGACATATTGATGGCTAGAACAGTATTGTATTTTGTAAAATATATTTATACATTAAGAAGAGCTTATTAAATGATTCCTTAAAACACAGAACTCGTTGTTTAGAATATTCATTAAAATAAAAAAGTATAATACAATAGCTCACTCAGAGCACTTTGTAAAAAAATAACAGTTCTGATAACCAACCCATTTAAAAATATATGGCAGTGGCACTGACCTATTAAACGTAAGTCAGCATGAACAAACTGAGTATTTAGATAAACATTTTCCTTCATCACAAGTTTGTGAATGCATGTTATAAATAGAGCAAAACCACCTGCATATTTATAAATACTATTTTAAAGAAGACAAAATAACATTGATTTTAGTAACTGAAAGGCTGGGTATCAATTTCCAATTACTAGTATTACTTAAAGTAAACTTCCAAAATTGCAAGTATTTGTATGAATATCGGCAGATTCGGGAATATTTAAGTTATTGATCGGCAACTGAAAACTGACGCCTGCCCAAGACAGTGTCATTAAAATAACCAGTAATGTTTCATTAAAAAAACACTATTTAACAGTTTAAGTTGGCCATTCTTTTCCATGAGACAATACAATAAACCTATACAGAACAAGACACAAAAAGTCTTACAAAAAGTGAAAGGATAACATGATGCTACTTTCAGTGGAAATAATATAATAACTCATAAACCCCTTATTGGTGCAAGTTGGAAAGAATCAAAGGAGGTGTGTATGAAAATGAAACATGTCAAGTAATTATGCAATTCTTTTTTAAACTGGAAATGTAAAGGAAACTGAGTCATGCCTGTAAAACTTTTCTGCTGTACAATTTTAATATTCATTCCAAAACAAAAGTAACTTGTAGGACATGATTTGACCTTCAAATGTGACTACTGTAAGAATCCAAAACTGAGTTATTTCAGAGTAAATTTTGGTCAAATTGTTTCTAAATCTATCAACAACGACAATGGCTGAAGATTATCTGATAAATCTACATTTTGTACACAAACATATTCATACACACAAAGGGTAGATATTAAATGCTAGTTTTCCATTATCATTTGGGATGAAAAATGTACTCAAGTTATCCATACATGTTTTATCACACAAAGCATGGAGTGTTGAACATTTAGTTTATGAGTTCTTTAGTGGGGGGAGTGGGGGGGGGGGGGGGAGGGGGATAGGGGGGAGTGAGAGGGGGGGGGTATAATGTGGGGTGTGGAAATTTATAAGATGTTTAAAAAAAACATTTGGGGGTGTGGGGGTGTGGGGGTGGGGGGTAGGGGGAGTGGGGGGTAGGGGGGTGAGAGGGAGGTAATAATGTGGGGTGGGGTAATTTAAATGATGTTTTAAAAAAAATTGGGGGGTGGGGGTAGGGGGGAGTGAGAGGGGGTATATATAATGTGGGGTGTGGTAATTTATTAGATGTTTAAAAAAAATTGAGGTTGGGGGGTGGGGGGAGGTAGGGGGGGGGTAGGGGGGTAGGGGGAGTCCAGATATCATTGGGACTAATTATCTGACCAAGTTTCATTTAGATCGGACAAAAAATGTAGACTCTAGCGTTCACATGGCATATATTGACGATGCACAAAAAACAAAGGACTATCACATAAGCTGAACATAGGGGCAATAGTGCTCAGGAGAGGTAATAATGTTATGCGGACAAATGTGCTGACCAAGTTTCAAGATTGCAAAAGAAAGGTTGGCCTCTTGAGGGTTCACAAAGTAAATGTTGATTACACCAATATAACTCACATACTACATTCAGACATTTTTACTACATACATAAACACAAATAGAGCTTTGTCACAGACGTGACATATACCCCAAAATGCTGCAGTGACATTGAATATTTTGCACGCTGTCTTCACAAAACAAGAGAAGCTAATTTATGGCGATTTGGAAAAATGATTATGCCATTGTCTTTTATGGCCATTGTGACCTTTGAACTCTTGAATTATTTTGCATGACATGCCCTCCAATTGGAATGTATCGTTACAGCCCTAGTTATGGTCCAGACAAACTTTCAGTTTAAAACGCAGTTAGTGACCTGTGACCTAGTTTTTGACCCGGCATGACCCATATTCAAACTTGACCTTGACAACATCTAGATACAACTTCTGACCAAGTTTGGTGAAGATCAGATGAAATTTTTGGGACAGACAGACCGACCGACTTTACCTTTGAATTCAAAGTGTGACCTTGACCTTGGAGACATCCACATCCTTCTATTGCATGACACACCGTCCTATGATGGTGAACAAATGTACAAAGTGATTTCAAAATCTAATGATAAATGACATGGTTATGGTCCGGACAAACTTTCGGTTTAGAACGCAGTAATTGACCCGTGACCTAGTTTTTGACCTGGCATGACACATATTCCAACTTGACCTAGACATCATCTAGATACAACTTGTGACCAAGTTTGGTGAAGATTGGATGAAATTTTGTGACAGCCCGACTGACCAACAGAGTGACTCATATAGCCTCTATTACCAATGGTAATGGGGTATAATTATATGTGAATGTCATTTTTTATTCTAAACCAAAGAATGTGTTACAAAATGCTAGATCAAACAAATTGAACAGTTCTTCTTGCAGTGGTAGTGGATTACTTTCATCTGGCAATGATAAATTCATTTTGTTTATGCAGGTATTTGCAGTGGGCAGGAAATTAGCACTTTCCATAAATTGAATGGAAGGCTGAAGAGCAAAGCCCAAGGCAGGTTCCTCCTCTGTACCAGTGGCAAACCTTAATATGGTCCCAAGATTTACAGCACCTCTTCTTCCACCTGAAGATATACATTATACGAAAATAATTTGGTAAAATGTTATACTGTTTATACACTCTTACCACTCTGCAAGTGGCTATATTAAGGATATATCAACTGTTACAATCCTGTGTGTGTGTGTGTGGGGGGGGATTTTGATGTGAAATAACTTTTTAGGAATGATTTATGAAATGTTAAATTTTCATAATAATACTTACCTTGAAAATTTACTGGAATTAGCTAACTTACTTAAAACATCCAACAAGCTTTAACAGTATTTGAATGCTTGCTTTACAGAAATTATTCAATAATGTTTTGGGCAAAATTTTCTTTTAAAAGGTATGACATATAATGCATAAATATACTGTAGCACCAACAGACAGGGCAAAAACAATATGTCCCCCAGTATAGACTGGGGAAGGTTCAAGGTTTGATGAATCTGGAAGTCAACCAGTGAATAGTTTACACAGAAAATAATATGGCTGCCAAATAACATCACACACCAGTTTAAAATGCAGTTTAAGTATTGCCAGCAAATAAACACACCTTGCTGAACAATTAACAGGAGGGTATATATGGAGGCTTATAGTGGTACACAACTGAGACTATAAATAAAATGCACAAACAAGAGTAAAATAACAAAATAATCGTTAGAAGATCTGTGTAATATATATTACACAAGTAGTCATTTCGCTTGCAATTGAAGTGTTCAACTGCAATATAGCAATTGAAATACTAAGTACCAAATTATGCTCTCTGGTGATGACAATATCATTTAAGACAAGCATAGTTTGTAATAAAATATACGTTGGACAAGACTACTTGGTTTCTAAAAGATGGACCTTTTTCAAATTAAACATGACCATTATGAACATTTGAACTCTTTAACTATGGTAATATACATGACCCTGCCTTTGTGAAGATGAACAAAATATCTTTTGACTGCTACTGTGCAATTGGGGGATAAATATAAACATTACCAAACACAGACAAGAGGATCATGACAATAGGTTTTGACAATCTTTTCCTTTGAAAAGTGGAGCTATTTAGACACAATTAAAGACTAAGTGTATAAAAAAAGGATGCATACCACAATTGAATGTATAAACACTGAATGGAACTTACTTGCAGCTTCACGCATGTATTTGATGAACAACGTGTATGTGGAATGCTCTCTCTGTCTTCTGTTTGACCCTTCAGCACTAAACTGTGGCTTCAATAGGTGTGTCAACATCTTCAACGTTAAAGGATTCGACTGTTGAGGTGTGAACAGGTGAATAACAGCTGGCAGTTCTTGAACAAGCTGAAAACGAAGGTTCAACAAAATCTTGCTGTTCAAAAACTTAAACTCAAACTGCAATTTCTATTGCAACTAAACAGGATTTTAATGGATATACACATTCCAAAAACAAGATAGCCATAATATCCCTTAATCGCTCACGATAGAGTGATTGTTTTAAAATATATAATTAATGTGCTCTTAAGAATGGATTTGACTTTGTTATATTAAGATACATGAAATTAACTACATTCAATTTGTAGACCCAGAATCTAAGAATGTCAAAAGTTATATATTCTGGTCATATAAGTCACATGGGTTCATTTTGTAAAACAAGAAAGAAGGCAACGCAACAGATGGATATGATTTGCAATATTTAAATGCTGGACATTGAACAAATGCTTTTGTATGCTATTGGTAAGAAAAGTGGTACATCATGATAATAATGTACAACTAGAGCTTTGTCACAGACCTGACGAATACCCCCATATGCCACATTGACACAGAATATTCTGCATGTTGTCTTCACAAAAAAAGAAAAGCTTATCCTACCAAGTTTCATGTTAACAGGTCAAACCAAACTCAAGTTATTGAGCGAAAACCATGATACGGATCAACTCTCTTAAGTCACAGTGACCTTGACCCCAAAAGCAGTCTGAGGCGAGGTCTCGTCATTAGCATCCTTTAAATCATGTTTCATTACGGTATCTAATATGACATAGAAATTTTTGATTGGAAACCATTTTTCTATTTTTAGCCAAGGTGACCTTGACCTTAACCTGATGCAGGGCTTTTTTTCAGCTGATTTTATAGCCGTTATTTGGTCATATTTCCAATTGCAAAACATATCCCAAATCCAGTAAAAAAATCCCAATGGATAGCCTCTGTTTTAAAAATTCAAAAATAATGTGATTTTTCAGTGCAGAAAAGGACTGTACTAGGTTGAAATCACCATTTTAGTGATTGGTTTCAGCTCATGTCGTTCTATTTTATGATAAGTTACCAACATTTTATATAATTTTTTAATACTACTAATATTTTCCCAATTTGTGGTCAAAAGATGCTTAAATTACTAATTTCAAGGGTATAAGTCATGTTCCCAAAGTGGTGAAAAAAAGCCCTGTGATGGACCCCAAAATCAATCCCGAGCAAAGTCTTGATCCTAGTTTCATCAACAGGTCAAACCAAACTCAAGTTATTGAGTGGAAACCATGAAACGGACCAACTGACAGACAAGTGCACTCCTATATATCCCCCTAAATTTTGTTTATGGGGATATAATAATTGAATGAGAATTTAATTGTTTTACATGTTTTGTAATAATACATATATCATCCTTCTTCGCTGGTCAAATGCACAATTCCATTATGTTGAAGCACTCGTTTTGTTCATAACAAAGTCATGAATGAAGATATATCATTTCGGTTATAAAATAAATGGTATTGACATGTATATGGGTTTGGTTAAGACATTTAAGTGGTAGTCTGCAAAACCACACATTGGGCTCATAAAAATGGAGAAAAAAACAACAACCCACCTATACTTATTTTAAGGGCCATACAATTAACTTTAAACAAGCTTACAGTTAGTATTGCACGCAATACATGTCCCCTACCATCCCCTGCATTACTTGAAGGTTAGCTGTGTTTATACAGCAGCATCTGTCTAGATTTACAATGTTATTTGTGCATTTACAGTTACAGCATGCATGATAGTTGAATAATGTGAATTTAATGTATGTTAATTGAAACCAAATTTTTATTTTTAGCAACAGTGACCTAGATATTTTACCCTTTGGCCCCATATGCAATCCCACAAGCTACCTACAGACCAACTTGCAAACAAATCCATTGGCCCTAAGTGAAGTTATCATCCGGAAACCACCTCGGATAGAGTAGACACACCGACAGACTGACATCAACAGACACTATAGTCCCCTCTGGAAACAGGCAGGGGACTAATAAGCATGTTTTGTATACCGTAATAACTGTTGGTTCATCCGCTGTACATTGGTTTAACTGCTCTAATCAGAACTTCTATTTGCAACATTCAACATTATTTACCTGAACAAGACCAAGACTGTCAAGACCTTTTCTTAGGTCCTGGATGTACTTGTCTACAGGCAGCACTTGATTGAATACTTTCTCCACTAGCTCTGCTCACATAATTCTAGGTAATCTTCCGTTTTGAAGAGTGCTCAGAGCTGGAATGTTAAATGTACCTCAAAATATTTATATAGTTTTGTACATGTCTCATTGGGAAATCAACTCCTCACCCAAGAATAGTTTTTCACATTAGACTATGTAAATGACCAACTGAAAGCAAAATAGTTGATTTCCCCTCTAAACGGGAATCCTCACTTAACCGGAATTTCCTCTTGCTCCCAGGGCAATTTCATGGCAAGGGCATAAAAATGCAATAAAATATTATTAAAGTTAAAAGTTAGAAGGTTTAATGACATCTAAAAATAACAAGCTGTAAACACCTTAAAGGGACCGTCAACTACAAATGATTTTACTGTGGTTTAATTGGGGCGGAATTTTTGCCCCTATATCAGAGTTCAAGAACCCTGTATGTACAACTGGGATAATGTATTTTTCAAAGCCTGAATGATTGGACTTTGCCTTTGGAACACTAAGTACAGGCCACTATATGGCACTTTGTCCCAGTCAAATAAGCTTAATTTAATAAATTTACCCAATATTCTGCCAACAGCTTCATAGTCATCTGACCACTCTCTCACTGGCTCGAAGTATTCTTCCTTAATGCACTGCAGGACAAGAGAGAAGAATTCCTTTCTTGGACCTCCAAAATCAGCAGCACACTGCAAAATTAAATGACAGGTACAACCCACTAGATTTGTTACATACACTAATGTTCGCATTTTTTTTTTACCAAAATGGTGAATCACCGCATGTTAAAATTGGGTCTTGCACATATACACTTTTTTCTTTATGACACATCTCCAGTTTCAAGTCTATTACTTACACAATTTATGAGTAGTTTGATCCACATGTTGGAGCAGTCAGAGAGAGATGATCAAACCCACAGCCGACCAACCAACAAAATGACAACTATATACTCCCTTGCAAACTTTGTTTGCTGGGGTGTAAAAGATTACGTTATTCCCATAGCATGGCTAGGCAAGAAGCCGCTGACTCTAAAACAAGGATATTGAATGCCCCAAAATTTCCAAACCTCTTTGCAACATTCTTTCTATATTTTTCAAAGTTTGAAAAATCATATTAATGAAAAATGTAATACAGTGAAACACAATAATAACAAACAGGGCATTATTTTCAGTGAAGTAGACTTGGAATTGGAAAATCGTATGATCATTTGGTTTTATTTCTACACTTTATATGTATTCACCTCTCCATAGAACTGAACTTCAAGGCATTTCCTCATGTCGCTTATTGCCCTTATTTCCTCAATTGCTGTTTTCAGTAGATCGCCTCTGTCTACCAAAATGAAATTGGTTTCACCATAAATGCCCGTAGATGATGTCTCTTCTGTTAGTTCTAATGGTCTCCCAGTGACAATCTCTTTTTGAAAGATCTTTAGCACATGAATAGGATCAGACACATCCTTCGATTTACAAAATGTAGTACACTTTTTAACTATTGTACTTAAATAATCTCCATTATGCTGGTCCTCACTGCCCGGGTGTACATTGTCCAGGGTCACTATGGAAGTTATGCTGGAAATCTCTGGTAAATCATGGAATTCCATGGAAAACTCCTGAAATTGAAACAACTGTGGTGAGGGGTGTAAAGTGTGGGGGTCTGGGCATTTATTACATTTTCTTCCAAAAATAAGACAAGAGGGCCTGAAGGACTCAAAGTCGCTCACCTGAGTTAACAAGATATTATTGGGACAAATCTTCTGACCAAGTTTCGCGAACATTGGAAAATAAATGTGGCCTCTAGAGTGTTAACAAAGTTTTACTATTAACAGATGGTGTACAATGCCAATTGGCATGCGTCATCCTCTTATCCATATATATATATACTCATACCAAGTTTCAATGAAATCCGCTAAAGCACTTCAAAGATATGGCTCCAGACTGACGGACGGAAAGACGGACGGACAGAAAGACGGACAGACAACACCAAAACAATATCCCTCCGTCTATGGCGGGGGATAATAACTCATGACTGCATGCTTTAACAGGACAATACGAGATGTGCCCCTTACATTACAATACATGATATCCCCTTTTCTTTCTTTTCTTTTTTATTATAAATACATGCGTGATACCTCAACTACTGTATTGTTACATAAGCGAAAAGGTATATGAAAGAAAGAAATTAACATAACCTGTCGTAACACATTATATATTACATCTCTCTTCATAAAATCATAATGTGACTGTGTCTTTTAAAGGGGCCTTTTCACGTTTGGGTAAATTGACAAAATTGAAAAAAGTTGTTTCAGATTCGCAAAATTTCGTTTTAGTTATGATATTTGTGCGGAAACAGTAATACTAAACATGTACTGAACATGAACAACGCAAAACGAATTAATAATTTGGAGAGTTCTGTTGTTGTCGTTATATTTTGTGAAACTTTACAAGGATTGCTTATATAAAGTATAAAATACATCTGGCATTGTATCCAGAACAGGGGCGTAGCTAGCATTTTTTAGCTGTAGGCCCGGATATAATACATAAAAACGGGGGGTCCGGGTGTCATCCCCTGGACAATTTTTAAATCCTATAACGCCTGTGGTGAGATTTTAAGCTTATCTAGACAAATAATAAGATATTTTACGAAAATATAAGACTTTTGCCTGTTTTTCTTTGATATTTTACTGTTTTATCTCGATGTTAGTGAACTAAATTTTCCTGTATTATCTTCATACTAGAGAACTAAATTTTAAAACAATATGGAACAGAGAAACATTTAAAATGTAACACGACACTTATTCACAAGTCAAACCATGGGAATTCTTTCCAATAATACTGGCTGCATGTCTATAACGGCACTGTAACGTGTTGGGTGTTAAACTAACTTATAGTTCATCTATTACACTTATTATTCTAACAAGTGCATCAGTTACAAGAAATCAATATTTCTACACTTAACCGAGGCAAATGTGTTGATGATTTCATCGATCGAAACATCCGTTTCTCTGTGATTAAATTTCCGCGGTCATTAACATCATTCGGAATGTTTCAGAATCGATTTTCTTAGGATAATGTCAACACGAAATGCAGATTTCTAACCCTTCACCCACCTCAGGGTCAACATTTTAATGTTTAAAAAAAATGTAGGCCCGGGCCTGCTTTGGCTTATAGCAGCTTTATATCCCATGTTTACATTTATCGATACAAAGCATTTAATGACAAACTTCAAAACATGCCAAAATCTGTGAAAAGGCCCCTTTAAACCTCAGAGTTTTAAATGGTTGTTGAAAATAGAATATTCCATATGAACAAAATTCAATTTAATTAATATAGAACTTCTTTTTAATTAAATAGTGAATTGAAGTTCATTAAATCAAGTATACAATTAAACAACATGTACGACAAAAGTTATTCACTAAAATAAATGTTCCCTATAAAGTTTCCATAAAATTGTCTCTGTTATCTCAGATTCAGGCTATGTTCAGGACAAAATAATTTTCTAACAAATGCCAGATACACTCATCTCAGGTTACAGCTAGGAAATGATGACAAACTGTGTTCACAACAAAAACAAGCTAGAAAGTAGATACACCTAAAATCAAAGCGCTGAAGGCACTGACATTGCTGGCTATTGCATAATCTTAGACGCAACTCAGTTTTCAAAATTATGTTATAGCTTTTTATATCTCAAGTTTGAAATGAACACAACCCATTCAAATTTATAAAGAGTTTGTCTTAAAGCACAGGTTGAGATGTGTTTTTTTTTCCAAATAATTAATAAAAAAGATAATTTAAGCTTCATTTTGGAAAAACAGGGCTTAATGCATATGCATAAATTGTCATCCCGGTACCACAGACTCTCTTTAAACGAAAATCAACATAAAATCAGAGAGTGTCGTTCTTGATTGGCTTGTGCGCATTGCACAGGCAAATCAGTGTGCACAGGCTAATCATATTTGACATGCATTAAGCCCTGTTTTCCCTAAAAGCACCAAATATGTACAGATTTTGAATGTATTTGAAGTTTGAAAGCAAAAGCTTTACTTTAGAAGTAAAGTGGATCTTAACACAAAATTTAACCAAATAGTCAACGTTACTTAGTCAAAAAGAGCCATAATTCTGTCAAAATGCCAACCAGAGTTATGCAACTTGTCCTGTACAGTCCCCTTATGGTAATTAGTGTTGCAAGTTGGAAAGCAATAGCTATGATACTTTAGGAGTAAAGTGGATCAAAACACAAAACTTAATAAAATTTCAAATTTTTTAAGTATGAAGTGGCCATAATTCTGTCAAAATGCCAGTTAGAGTTACATAACTTTGCCTGCACAGTCCCCTTATGATAGTTAGTAAGTGTTGCAAGTTTATGAGAAGTGCTGACGAGGTTCCAGGAACATCCATCCATACAGATCTCTGGACAGCACAAAAACAATATGTCCCCCCCCCCAATATGGGGGGAGACATAATTTGTGCAACTTTATTTATTGGTGTTAGTGCAAGTTATTGACACGACACGAAACAATTGCAATTTTTTGCACATTCACACACACCAACACACGGACAGGGTAAACACTATATGCCTGTAGCCATTTCATGGTGGGGCCAGAGCTCCAGATAAGGGCCGTACAGCCGTAAATACGCCTTTTTCATGAAGATTTACGCATTTATTTTTATAAACTGGACGTACAATTACGACATTAATATCCATTCTACGCATTTACGAAAAAAATCTGGCCGTACCGATACGTCTGCGTCAGCGCGGCGTGATTGGTTGGTCTCTAACCTAACGGCACTTTTCGTTAATTTAAATTACCGAAAAGTTGTAGACTGGGTTCATATATTATTGTCTATTCTGTCGCGTGATTTCCTGTAACTTGTAAATCCGTCAAAAACAATATGTCTGCGCTCAATTAAATGCCGGCTTAACCGAAAGCGGCTCAAAACAACACTTTGTTGTCATATAATGACTACATACGGTTTTTTCAAACCATCCTGACATTAAATATGTAAACCCAAAAAAAGACATTGTCGCCCCGATATTAAACGATTTGATTGCATCGGTGGCGTAAAACGTTAGAAAACACGATGGGAAACGGATGAAACAGTGAAATAAGTTTTCATTTACTTAGCTTACTAGTTGGCTTGTGTTTTCCTATCAAGAAAAATGAAGAAATAGTATTAGTCACGAGTTTTAATGTGTAGTTGTATTAGCATCATAATTCAGAATGGAAAACCTAATACAGTAGCTGTTTAAGAAGCTTATACATATATTTATTATAAACGCTGCAAATGTTTCTGTAAAGTCAGTTATACACCCTTCAATATCCAAGAACACGGGTAGTACAGTACTACCTGTATTTTTGGATATGGTAGTACAGGTACTTATTGATTTTAAGCGTTACTCCTTTTCTTTCTGTCAGTGGCAGTACCGTTACTAATTTCACAAATCCTTATCTGGAGCTCTGGTGGGGGCATAACAACAAAACATTGCTACTAATCCAAAATAACATAATTATATATGCATTAGTTGGACATAATATTTTTATTTTTTTCTTGTCATAACTTGAACCATTGATTTTAAATATACATGTACCTTTAAAAACGTGTAACGTTTAAATTAAAATATTGTATTTATTTAAAACTTGACACACTGTGCACAGCAAACTGAAAAACACAGATAATCTGCATAACAGTGATTTTAAACAATCTAAAATATGATTTGGAGAAAAACTGCCGCAACACCCCTTAAAACAAAAACTGCCGCAACACTCCTTAAAACAAAAACTGCCCACAGACAGGGAGCAATGACTTCCAACTGACTGTCTCCATTAAAATATAAAGAGAACTGACGAAGCCCCTGGTGGCTATTTTTTTATAGAACAAAATTTCTCTGACCAAGTTCAATAAGTATTTTAATAATAAAATCTGTGTACAGTCTGGTTTTGATTATAACATTTTTATATGGCGACCAAATACATGCAAGTGTATTCACTTATAAATACCGTAAACAAAGTGCACGTACCTGTTGATGAATTATTTCTGAAGCAATTTCAGGAAGTTCTTCATCTGAATTTCCCTGTGAAGTATACAGGTGCGTTTCTGACGGGCTGTTAGCTGTTACTTCATGCTGTGTCTGCATGTCTTGACAACCCTCCAGGCAGTGCGACCTTAAACACTGAACTGGGATCATGAGACCACAGTTTCTACATGCTTCTCTGATGTCAGCTTCTACGGTCTCAGCTCTGATGGGTTCTGTTGACAAGTTCTGTTGAATAGGCCGAATGTATATTTTTGTCTGAGAACCAATAAATTTTTTCAAGCCTTTAACTGTCCAAGGGCAATCTATGGCAGTCAGTTCGCGGCTGTTTGCTTGACATCTTAGCAACTCAAAGCCACCACTGTGTTTAAGCTGAGGGAACCCAACACACTCATTATTTTCATCCTTGTCATCTGAGCACACCTTTTCCATCAAATTGTCTTCAGAAGTAAACTGTATCTTCTTAAATCCAAGCCCTGCTTTTAACAACATCTCTTTTACTTCAGCTGTTGGGACTTTTGAACAGTTTTTATCAGTCAAACACACAAATGTTACAGTCCATGGCCGATGTTTGCCTTCAGATTTTACTCTTTTTCTTGAGTTTCTCCCTGTACGATTGGCAAATAATAAATGCCGCTCAACGCTTCCACTAGGTACTGCTATGCCTCTTATGCCTTCGCCGAACCTGTAAACAAACAACAAATATGGTAAGTAGACTTAATTAAATTGTACATGAAATTTTTAGTAAATACAACGGTTTATAAGTCACACTAAAATAATTTGTCCATAGGAAAAGTGTGTATTTTAGAATGGGCAGGTAGTATAGTGTGGATCCAAGAATGGACCAGTGGTCTAGTGTGTATTTTAGAATGGACCAGTAGTATAGTGTGGATCCAAGAACGGACCAGTGTACCAACACAATACGATACTTAACACTTATTGTAAATTTCATGACATTTCATACAAAAGTTATTTAATCTAATGCAGGGCTCCAGATAAGGTTTTGTGAAATTCTAAAATTACAACCAGATTTTCAAAAAGAATTCTTAACTCTGAAATTGTATTCTTAACATTTTGGAAAATAATTCTTATTTTTTCTAAATGACCTAAAAATAAATAATAATGGTTATTTTCATGCAAAAAAAAATCAAAATAAGCATACTAGCAACTTTATTTATACGAGTTCAACAGTGTCTTTTCAGTATTATACAATTTTATTTTTCCAATACCTTCATATGCCCAAACTGTGTTTAGATTGCATGCCTTAGATGAATTTTTAAATATTTCATATTTAAAACGGCTCTCCCCTTCAATCTTATCAACGATGAGCCAGGGGACTTGTCCCTTCCACTTGTTCAATGTTTTTTTGTGTGTTTAAGTTTGGACCCGTCGTGTCGTGTTTTTGTTTAGCTTTTCCGACTGTGTCGGCAACTGAACATACAACATCGTATAAGATCTTTTCTTTCTAATGTCTTTCTAAACATTTAACTTCGGCTCACTTTGCGTACAATATGTTAAACGCGTGTTTTTGGACGCTTTGCAGTTTTTTAGGACGCTCTCT
Organism: Dreissena polymorpha; assembly: GCF_020536995.1. Taxonomy (NCBI): domain Eukaryota; kingdom Metazoa; phylum Mollusca; class Bivalvia; order Myida; family Dreissenidae; genus Dreissena; species Dreissena polymorpha. The sequence goes on from NC_068364.1 coordinate 72,854,124, forward strand.
GGGCGCCGCCATTGTTTTTTTGACAGATATATACTGTATACGCCACTTTTATTGGAAAAAATGCGCTTTGTTAAACAAACCCGATAACCATTCTATATAAGCACAGCAAAGATCTTTAATACACGAAAAGAACTCAATAAAAATCGATACGAACCGATGTAACAATAATATTCGTAACTTGATTTTGTAATTCTTAATGGTACGACAAGATTTTAAAATAAATACGTAACGGACTTGAAAATAATTCGTTATTATTAATTTATTAAGAGGGCATAACTCTGGAATAACCAAGTCCGTTGGACCAAAATTTGGGTTTCAAAAGTTATTTAATCTAATGGCAGAAAAAATTCCACAATTTCAATCAATTAAGGGCGCATAACTCTTGAAATATCATGTTGATCCCGACAAAATAAATGCATGCACCACCGCAGCATGATGATACAAATTTATTTTAAGTTTCATGGACATCCATGCAATAGTTACTGAAAAAAGGCTCCGGATGGAAAAAATCCTCAATGTCCATAACCTAAGGTGGTATAACTCTGGAGTCACCAAGGCTATCCAAACGGAATTTTACGTGTGCACCATCGTAGTATGATGATGCATATTTATTTTCAGTTTCATGAACTTCCATGAACTAGCTACTGAGAAACAGCTACGGACGGAAAAAAATCGTCAATTCAATCGAGGGGACATCAATCTGGAGTTACCAAAGCTATACGAACAGAATTTTTACACCTAAACCACGCAGTATAATAATATACATTTATTTTAAGTTTCATGAAATTCCAATCAATAGTTTACTGTTACTGAGAAACAGCTCCAGACAAAAAAAAATGTGATCCTTCTTTTTTTTTCTTTTTTGAAAATATATTTCTTAATCTTGTAAGTTTATAGATAATCCCAGAATCGAACCATATTGGCTATCACGTGACCTGCTGCCATAATGGTACTAAAGAATTTGGCAGATTACAGTGTAATCATAGTGTACACCTGCTTTCTTTCAATAAATAGTACTTTATGGCTTCACACAGTAGGATTTAAAACAAGTGAAACATGAATCCAAGTGTCGATATGTATCACATCGTTATTAATCAATATGAATTTATTTAATAATAAGAATTTAATAAGAAGAGCGATTTTTTCCGTCTTTATAAAGTACCAGAAAACGGCACTTTTCCAATTAGGAAAAAAACTACAAATTTCTCCATTTCTGTCCAAAAAAAAAACCCAATTAAAGGTTTAAAAATAAAATAAAAAAATGCAACATATGGTTAGTTTCCCTATGAAGCTCTATGGCTTAAACCTAAGTATATATAATATTGACACTTGAAAACACTTAGTTACCAATTTGAAAGTATTTGGGAGCAAAAAAAACACAAATACATCAATTTCCCAATTTAAGGTTTTAACGACTTGCTTTTTCCAAATTTTGAGGTTTTTTCGCAACTCGCTTTTTCCAATTTTGAGGTTTTCAAGACTCAATTTCTCCCAATTGAACTAGTACAGGTACTTTTCCCATTGGACAAAAAAAATCACTGAAGAAATATACAAGATAGATTTATAAAATGACAACACAATGTTTAAGGCTGAGTTAGCTTTTTTAAGGGTTAATAAGCATACCTGTCAGTAATGCCTTTGTCTAAAATTTAATATTTAAATTATAAAGGTTATATAAATATATAAAGTTTGAAGTAAACTTTGTGATCTTAGGCTAATAGCGATAATAGTGCCGGATATATATTAATTAGCGAAACTTTGAAGATTTAAGCCCGAGGTAGACATTTTTATTGAAGAGTAGATATCTGACTTTGTTTTAAGCTTGTATTATTTTTTAATAAATGCCGTACTTCAATAGTTCTGGAGATACTCATTAAGAAACTTTGTAAGATTAAGAACCAAGGCAGACTTTTTTCATTGAATAGTACATATCTTTGTTTGTCTAAACATTTATCATTTCGTTATTAATATTTCCCTTGTCAGTGTAATTTTAAAGGTAATATAAAAATCTATAGCCGAAATGAAGTTTGTGATTCTGAAATTGGTCCGGAAATATTTATCAGCGAAACTCTGTAAAATTTCAGGTAGAGGCAAACTTTTATATATTCTCAAGCTTATACAAAAATCTCTAGCCAGAAATGAATTTTGTGATTTTAAATGAACAAGTACTGGAGCTATTCATTTGCAAAACTGTGTAAGATGTCAGGACATATGGCATACTTTTTTACTGAAAAGGAAATATCAGCTTTTGCCTATAACTTTATTTTTATATTATTATTAAAACAAGACTATTGCCAAGCAATAATGTCCCGTACCGGCTCCACCATTTTCAGATTATTATTTTTTTTTTTTTGCCATAGCAACCACAATTTTTGACGTAGGAACAAAATGAATTGACGTGCATAATGTCCATATTGCCATCTATCCATTTTTCAAATTTCATGAAAAAATATGAAGAACTTTTAAAGTTATCGCAGGATCCAGAAAAGTGTGACAGACTGATTGACAGACAGACTGACTGACAGACAGACTGAGCGCAAACCATAAGTCCCCTCCGATGAAACCGGTAGGGGAGAGTAACATTTTACATAAAATATCAAAGTTTATAGCCTGAAATAAACTGTGTTTGGGCTGTTCTCATTATTCACTATAAGGGGCCGTCCATACAGTACATCACGCTCCAGTAGGGGGGAGGGGGTGTAAGAAAGTGTGACAGTCTCTGACATAGGGGAGGGGATGGTCAGGCCACGTGTGAAGTCACACATTAATTTTTTTTTAATTTCTAATTTATTATTTATTTATTTTTGTAGAATATAATAGCTTTACAAATAAATTTCAATGATTTTGTGAAACATTTGACTTAGTTTTATCAAAGACCTACACGATACATATTATATGTATTATAGGTCTTTGGTTTTATGTCAAAACAGCAATTAGTATCTCCAGAATGTGTTGTTCACGATTCCTCTTGCTAGTATCCTGTTGCGAAGCCTTGTTTTATGTATAGCATTGCTTTCGTCATGCCGTAAGTATTATTATTTCTACATTGTCCGCTGCATAAATATGTATCCTGTGTAAAAATTATTGCATAATCGGAAGATTATCTTAAACTTGACCTCACCTATTGTAGATAAAAAAGCAGCAGATATAAAATGATGTGTGTTACATAATTGTCAAGTCAAATTTTTGCAATTTTGTTTTAAAAGTCAATCTAGATTGAGTTACTGCATCAATGAATAACTGTGAAAACTATTGACAATTAACTATTCTATTATTAAAGTCATTTTAATATTGTGATTTTAAGTTCTTTTTTAAAAGTGGAAATGCTATTTTTCAATACAGTTTAATAGTGAAATGTGTTTTAGCTTAAATTATAATTAGGTGTTCCATTAAAAAATGGTTCGAAAGTGTGACATACTTTAGGGGTTGGGGTTTTCGAGATGTGTGACAGTTTGTGACAGGGGGATGGAGGGGGTTAAAAATGGTCAAAAATAGCGTGACTTACTTTAAGGACAGCCCCTTTAAACCGATTTCATTATTTATTAAATTTTCTTAATAAAATTGAAATTTACACTAAAAATGATCAACATGAAAAACATGGAGCTTTAATTAATTTATAATTCCAATCTGAATAGTGTTCTCTACATTTCCTAAACTTATAATGTATTTATTAAATTTTCGTAATAAAGTCTAAATAAATGATTTAAAAATAAAACACAAAAAATATGTGATAATTCAGCAAGATAATGGTCTTGGAAAAAACATCCGCAATAAAGGCACGAAGAATTCGCTTAATGAGAAGGGATGTCCAAAGTGTGGATTAAAGGGGTTTATGGGTATGCCCGTGACACCACATGTCTGCACATGTGTACAGAGCTCCAGATAATTTTTTAAGGTAAAGAGTATATCACTCATGACTATTTTAGCTGATGAGTAAAATTTTAAATACTCCCGCAAGTCTTTGTTTTTGTATTTTATAAAAATGTTAAACATGAACATTCAGAAAACATGTATTAATAATAAAGAACATCTTCTCTTGTTTACATAAACATGCATTTTGAAATGGCTGATGAAATGATCCGAATTGGGGCACTGTTGGTCCAACTGATAATTGCACAAAATGTGTATGCCAGTTTTTATGATGATTTTTTTCACTCATCAAAAGTATAATTCATGCCTATTTGGAAATTTTCCATGAATATTTTACGCTAATAGGCATCTTATCTGGACCTCTGTATGTGTAGATACTGTTATTAAGATAAAACATATTAGGTCGCCTTCAAATAACATGTTTAATGACAATCAAGACTTTATCCATGCCGGGACCTATTCAAATAGGTCCCTGTTCATGCTGGGTTTTATTACTCTTTTAAAAAAGAATGCAGATGGTTATCTTATCGATAACAGAAACTATTTAAATCTTTATATATATTCGATAAAATTGTTTCGCTTCCTCGTTTTGTGCAGGGACTATACAAACATATATAGGTCCCTGTTTTGTTCTTCAGTACCGTAACGGCAGCGCTTGCGATTCAGGGTCGGTAATCCGGGAGTTATCAATTTCTGGGATTGTCTATAATGGAAACATTATTTTATACAAATAATCTTAATTTATTTAAAAAAAATAACAAAGCCATTGTTTTATGCCAAGAAGCTGTTCTTATTAAAGTTTTTTAGCAAATATATGTATACTTTCTGTTAGATAGCAATAAGCATTTCGTATCTAATAAGCTTTAATATTTTTATTTAGTAAGATAGCTATAATTTCTCATTTTGGCGTTTTTTGTGTGCGCATATATATAAATATATAAAAATAAAGATTAATTTGTGTAAAAATATTGTTCGGCAACATTTTTAACTCATAATAAATATTTTAAAAAATCATTAAACTGTCTTAAGGCTGAAATCGAATGGCAATACTTTGTTGTTTTGAGTTTACTTAATTTCTAGTTTGTATTCATTGTTAACACAGTTTTTTTTTGCTAAAACAGGACACTTTGTGTATGTGACATTTGTTAGAAAAATATTTTGTCCTGAACAAAGCCTTAATACGAAATAACAGCCACAATTTTGTGGAAACATAAGGAACATGTATTTTTGGTGAATAATGTTGTCTTAATGTTGTTCAATAGTTAATATTTATTACCCCCCCCCCCCAATGCTAGCTGAAATAATTCGCGTTCAGAATAAATCTGAATGCTGAAACTCTGGTCTGTAAAAACCATAACGAAAAATAAATACAATACTATTATGGGAATTACAGTATTTACAAGTGTATATAACTAAAATCTACCTGTTGTTTGACAAATATGAACTTAGATCACAAAAATTACCTGTATCTCTTTCAAAATCATAGACACGGAATGATCATTTTTTCAAAGGCAACCATTTTTGCATTTTGTATCGAGTAAATTAGTGACAGTGGGATCGATGATCTGTACCATATCTATTTCGTACCTATTACTTTTGGGGTATCAACTTCTATTAGTATTGTTAAAGCTAGTTATAATTATTCTTTTGCTTCTTCTTCTTCTTTTGATTATTATTTCCAATTTCATTTCTTACTGTTTTGAGCATATTGCACACTTCATTTTTTTGTTCGAGCTCAGTTACAAACATATTTGAATTTAACCTCCAGTTCAATAGCGATGTTAGATGTCAAGCTCACATTCACCAAGGGAGATAACATGAATCTTTACTACAAGGATTTATATTGCATTAAACAAACTCGAAATATAGTTTATTAACAGATAAATGTTTATATATTTTGCTCAATATATACTATTTAGGGAACGTTCTTTCATAAAAGTCAATTTGTGTCGGAACTCTCGCTATTAAAAAGATAGAGTGGACTATTGACGCCAAGAGTCTGCCAAAGCAAAAATCATCAAAAGACTATATGGCGGCAATTTATATTGACTACCCCAATGAGTACTGTGGACGGCTTTACATTTGTATTTTGACTCAGCATACTCCTTTATTACAGTATGTGTGTGCATGCCATAAATTTCTTCGGAAACACTTTGTAAGTCTATAACAACTACAGTATCTGCAAACACTATCATGATTGATAAAGCTGTAAATTGTATTTCACCCACCTGCTCACTGAGTTGTCTTGTAGCTGCCCCACCTCGCGAACTTTCTCTCGCAATCTGACTCTGTCCCCAATTGTCGTGACACCGAGCCGACCGAGTTCAGTGTCTGACAAATGAGTCAACGAATCAAACTCGATCTTCTGACCAACAAAGTTTCCTAGAAGTGCATAGAGGCCAATTTCTTGCAGAACGTTCTCAACCGTTTTGCGGACGGCCATGCTACCTTGGTTAGCTAATAACAAAGGGAGGTAACCGTGCAAATATGCACACGTTCATTTAACGGCTCATAAAAACAAGAACGCCGCGAATTAAAATCTAAAATCAATATCATATTCTTATATATTCATGTAGCGAGGATTTCCAAAAGGTCTATAAGAATAACTGTTCGTACTGTATATAATTTAATCACTATTTATATAACCACAAGTTTCATAATATTCCAAAGTAAGCTGTTTTTACTTTTACACTTAATGTAATATTTAGTTCTTTTCTTATTGCTGCTCTAAATGCAACTGTTCCTAAAAATCCCCCAAAACTGAGAATTATTAAAGTATCTGGTTTCTATATTATTTCAAAGAGATAGCATTGACATTACCATAACGACAGAGCTTGGAAATGTAAACATAGAAACCATTTCACCTAATTAATAAAGACAATTAACTCAAGTTCATCAGATGTCTGGCAAATTAATTGTGAATTACTCGCATATCGCGCGACGACTCATGTGTTATATCTGTGTGAGAACTAAGACAATTGATACAAAGCATGTGCTATCTCGCTACTAGCACAGTAAATGATTCATTCTGCCGAGAAATACACTTGTCCTAAGTTCGACCATCGTATAATGAAATTTGCACATCATATAATGAACAATGAGGATCACATCATGAAGAGGGAACATCATATAATGGAGAGTGAGCATCATATACTGAACATTGAGCATCATATAATGAAAAGTGAGCAGCATATAATAGGAAATCTTATAAAGGAGAGTGAGCATCATATAATGAACAATGAGCATCATATAATGGGCATCGAGCGTCATATAATGGGCATCGAGCATCATATAATGTACAGTGAGCAGCATATTATAAAAACGTATCATCATATAATGTACAGTGAACCTCATATAATGTACAATGAGCATTATATAATGGACAGGTGACATCATATAATATACAGTGTGCATCATATAATGTACAGTGAGCATCACATAATGGACAGTGGGCATCATATAATGGTAAATTATCATCATACTATTATTTATTAACGACGTATAATGCCAAAGTAACATCATATAATGTTAAATCGACATCATATAATGATAAATAAAGTAATGTAATGCATATTGTCATGTAAAGGCAGCAATGGCGTTCCATATTGCATTGTCATTAGCATTTGTTTATGAGAATAAATTGTCTTAATGTAATCCAATAGTGAACAGCCTTTGTGATTGTCGTCGTTGTTAAGGACTTTGTAACAGTCAGGCTCTTTTAGGTGTATGCCTAACAAAGTGTGATCTCATTCAACCATTCATATATAATTGGTTGTTGGAAACGAGTGTTTCAAAGACTCGTTTAATTTAAAAGGTGCGAACATTTTATTAAACTATGAAACTTAGTAAAAACAAATGCCTGAACTAAACCGATAATTATTGGTGCATGAAATTCCAATTTAATTGTAATTTTCTTTATGTATTGAGCAATTTAATTTTGCTTGAAGTCCTGCAACAAAGTCACGCGACGAAAAGGATTATGACATGCATTTTTCATTATTGCGTAACGTGTTCTTATTGCAAATACGCCATCTAAAAAGTGTGTATGACTGTTTCGTGTACACGTGTAACTTTAACGTAGAATTATCGTAAGTTTCATGATCGTTTGTTCGCGGATTAAGCGGATAAAAATGTGTTCCTATCCATGATTTAGGAACAGTTTTTATTTTACGGGTATTGGTATGCTTTTTGTGCGTTTATAAGCATTGCATACGATTTTTGCGTGATGGTTTTATTGATGTTGATGAATTATGTTGGCAGGTGAATGCACATTCGTACTGAGACTGCGGGTGCTTTATGGTTATTAGAAAACGTCGAACCGTATTCTGAGTGTCCGTACGGAGCATTGTTGAGGCCGACTTGCTTCCGTGTGGATACATTTTCTGCAAGGTTATCACACTACATTCATATGATACGCGAGCAGACAACGTTCGGTACTACAAGTACTATGTTTACCGCCTACTGGCTAACGATGTTATAAATATAAATAACAAACTATCGGAGTCTTATGTACCCGTTTTAACCGTAAGATCTGATTATAAAATAGCATGCTTCTTAAGATGAAACGCCTCTGTAAAACACATACATACATGATATGAGTATGGACTGCAGTGAAATTCGGTCATGCCAGTAAAAAAAGATAAATTGCCTTTCACATTAACGCAAAGTTTACGCTATATCGAATCAAGCTGCAATTCATGTAAAGTAACATGAATTGAGAAATTTGTTACAAATTCAGAGGATTGTTTCAGACACAAATTATGGTTCAAATCAATACTATACATATTTAAATATACATGTAATAATAGATGATGACAAAAATACAGATTATCATTTTATAATTGATTTAATCATCGACTAAACGTAACTATAATACACATTTATGTGCGTCCGATCTGCTTTAAAACAGTTGACGATGTCGCTTTGAGGTCGATTTCGTGAAATTAATTTACGAGGTCTCTGAAGACTCGCGCGTTTTGATGTTACGAGAACAAAATGACTTTATGGTAGCTTCCAGATACAGGCCCTCGATCTTTAAACTTATTTCTAATGAGGATCATACCGTGCAGACAAACGTATCGGGCAACTTATTTCTTTTCTTTTGAATAACAACATTAGCAAGGTGTAAACACATACCAAAAGAACTACCGGGGTAAGCACGATTGACTGAAACAAATAGATTATTTAGTGTGAGCGGAGGACAAATTTCATCTCTTGTTTTAGTAATGGAATATTCTGAGATATTCTTTTCATTTTCAATAATTTAGATTGAAACATTAACAAGTCCGCATCAGTATTAGATGTTTCATGAAAATCACGCTTACCGATATAACGAACGTTTACGTTACGTTGATTGTTCAGTATTTGGATACAAAATGTTTGATAGAAAAACTAAACATAATATGTGCAATAATATTTGGTTTTTAAAAAGCAAAACTGTTTGTGTTTATATCAGACGCGTTAGCTGCATTCGTGACTTGGAACCGACAACGACGTAACATAAGAAACGCTAGGCTCATATATGAGTCGCGTTCTGAGAAAACTGGGCATAATGCATGTGCGTAAAGTGCAGTCCGCAAAGGCTAATCAGGGCGACACTCTCCGCTTTTATGACATTTTTCGTTCAAATGCAGTCTCTTCTAAGCAAATATCCAATTTAGACGGAAAGTGTCGTCCCAGATAAGCCTATGCGGACTGCACAGGGTAATCTAGTAAACTTTAAGACATTTTAACACACAAGCAGTATGCCCAGTTTTCTCAGAACGCGACTCATATAAAACAGATTCTTTGCTGTAAGCCAAACACATCCTGTTGAGCCTATACGTTTACCTTTATCTTTGTATTGCGCAATAAGTTGCTTAGCAACATTAAATACATGATACAACGTTCAGGTAATTTGATATGAACGACAAAGTGTTTGAATTACAGGTTTATTCGCTGAAGGCTTATAGGTAAAATGTGAAAGTGGCGTTACGGCAGTAAGTCGACTACAACATGTGCAATTTAATAATGCATTGGGCGTAGCCCGGCCATATTATGGTTCCTTGAAGTATACAAAATCGTAATGATTTTCAATTTTCAACAATCTTTCTTTTTTAGTTAGAGACTTAATACTGTTTGATTAATGTGTTCAATTACGTGGACAGAACATGACGCCATATTGTTTGAAACATAACATTATAACATTATAACTCATGTACAACTCATAGAGTCCAGCCCGTGTGTAAATACCTGAAAACCAGGCTGATTCTGCACCCTGAATACTAAACAGGTACAAAATGATATAACTGGTTACTTTTACTTTTGTCAACTATTTTTAACAAATTAGTTATCTGTTTTCTAAACGAATTTCAGAAACATATAAAACTTAAGGGTTCATAAAGACCCTATAACCACAAACTACTGGCCCGTTGGTCTCAAAGTCCTTAACAGTGTATACCAGGACATTAAAAAAGGACGTATTTGCCCATTATGCTCAGTCACAGTACAGTCACAATTAATGAGAATTAAACATTAACGTCAACCTGATTAAATGTTATAACGGTTTAAATTCATTATAACAGCATAAATCTTCTCACATGTTGCTGTCAAAACTTCTTTTGATTTCAGGTCTATCTTGGAAATGACTTCATAGAGAAATTTAATTATATATGGTGACCTGTCGGTAGCCTATTGAATTCAACATTATTGTAACGCTTAAATACGACGACTCACTGGATTCAGGGAAAAGATAAAGTTGGGTGCAACTTATAGTGCACATTTATTTACTTGTCAAAAAACAGCCCCCGTGGCTATGAGTATGGTAGCAGTAGTAATGGTAGTAGTAGTAGTGGTACTAATAGTAGTAGTAGTAGTAGTAGTAGTAGTAGTAGTAGTAGTAGTAGTAGTAGTAGTAGTAGTAGTAGTAGTAGTTGTTGTTGTTGTTGTTGTTGTAGTAGTTGTATAATAATAATAATAATACTCATAATAATAATAATAATAAGTATTATAATTATAATAATAATAAAATAATAATAATTATAACATATTATATATTGTTACATAATGTTTTAAAACAAGGAAACATCACAGCATATTGACATTTTGTTCATACACATTGGTAAAAAGTTACAAATACGTAATATTCATTGATAAAGTGACATAGGTTCATTGTCCAGCTATTTTGTAAGAACTCTGAATCTGATACAAATCACTGTTAAAAAAATGGATAAGTTTTATTTTTCGTTGAACGAACATGCTTTGATTTAATTGATATAGCTTATATGCGTTCTCGAATTTTGTTAGCCAACATATCTCCAAATGTGAATGCATTTACTCATTTCTTCAATGAAACTTGTTACAGCATGCAGATTCAAACGTTATTTAGACTTAACGCATTTGGTATATTGATCCGATTGTTTTAATTAGCCACGCAATCGAAAAGTATTTTTTTTAATTGTAAAAATCATTATATAAATGTAATCTAGTCGATACATAGTTATCAATGTAGAACAAGATGCGTTGAAATCGTCTTTAAATCAAAGAATAACTGTTATTTGCCTGAACCTAAGAAAATGCACTGTAAAATTTCTTTTGTTTCGTAGAAAATATTTTGTTAATAACATTGTCATATTAAACAATGGCTCAATGCTGAGATGTGCGATTGATATTTTAACTTAGTATTTCAGATGTACAAGTCGACTTTGATACGCCACTTTAAACGCGAGACTCTTTCACCATCTGTCTTTATTTGTAACAGAAAATTTGTAGCGCTGCACGTTCAAAACATAATTCGTTGATATCAATTACTAGAACCATGTTGCTAAGCAACATAATGTAAAACAGTGATAGCGGCAGACGTTTAAGCTCAGCGTCTGGGTTTCCGTTATAAATGTTTGCCAGGTAGCTGAGTGGCTGAGTTATATTGAAGCCGTGCGTTTCTTGTGTTTTTAAATACAGAGCTCCGTCTCACTACTGTGCATTACACGTGTGGTATTTAGAAATATAGACATGTATTTTAAATACAAAATGTTTTTGTACATTGTATATTTAGTTTTACTTCCAACTGTTTTTTCACAAATGTCAAGTGAAACATCAACATCTAGAATTAGTGAAAGATTGGATAGAATTGAAGAAAATGAAGAAGACTTAAGAGCTGCATTGCGTAATTTACGAAAGGATCTGAAAAAAGAAATCGATTTTTTAATAGAGGACATATCTACGCTTTCTACCAGGCTTACGGGATCTTCAGGACAGGTGGTAAGCCATAACGAAGAACAAGTTTCTAAAACACAACATGCGTCGTGTGATTGTGGAGTTATTGTGAGTCAATATGAAAATTTAATGATGGCATTTAAGAGAGAAAAATCCGCAAATATATTGCTTCGAAGGGAATTTCACGAAATGAGAAAACAACATGATTTTGAAATCGGAAATGTCAGCGAAAAGTTTATTAACATGGATTCTAGATTAAACAATGCGGAAAAGACATTACGTTTAGAAATTGACACCATTAAAAATGAAAAAATGGCGCAATTACGTTCAGAAATAAACACAATTAAAGACGAAACGAATGCAGAATTTCAAGAAATGAAAAAACAACAGGATTTTGAAATTGGAAATACCAGCGAAAAATGTAACAAAGTAGAAACAAGATTAATTATTGCGGAAAAGACATTACGTTCAGATATTGACAACATAAAAAAAGAAACCATGGCGATTAACCATAGATATGCTGCGTGTCAAACATATATAAATAACACGCTTTCTAACTTCACCGACGTGATAATTCATTTAAATGAGTTATTGATGAACTGTTCATTGAATACATTACAGGAAATATCTCGGATAACATCAGATACTGCCAAACTTAAAACGTCGAATGAAATCTTGAAAAACATAACAGATAATTTAATTCGGCATCCAATTCTCATCCCTTCTAAATCCTGTGACAGTGTAGTTAAGAGTGGCGAATATACAATATATCCCGATGCGTTTCCACATGGCGTGAACGTTTATTGTAATTTGGACTCCACGAACAAAGGGTGGATAGTTGTACAGAGGAGAAACGACGGTTCAGTAGATTTTAATCGCACTTGGGCAGATTACAAATCTGGCTTCGGTGACTTAAGTGGTGAACTCTGGCTGGGTAATGACCATATCTACCAGCTGACTATAAGGACAAACCGAGACAGCTGAGGGTTGAGATGGAGATGTTCAATGGAACAAAGCGATATGCGCTGTATTCTGAGTTCAAGATATCATCAGAGTCTGAGAAGTATAAGCTCCATCTGGCTGGATACACTGGGGACGCAGGAGACTGTATATTAATGGATTGTTATGGACATGGTTATGGTCTTCACAACGGTCGGCCGTTTTCAACTTTCGATAGAGATAATGACCGATACAGTGGTTGTTGTGCATGCCGCTATGGGGGAGGTTGGTGGTTTGATGACTGTTTCAGCGCACATCTTAACGGTAAATACTTCAAGGAAAAAGATTCCGTGCCAATTTTTAAAGGAATTAACTGGTTCAAGATCACTGGGGCATACACATCTTTAAAATTTGTGCAAATGAGCATGCGCTAAGAATGCACATTAAGACGTAGATATGACTTAATAAAGTATTTCCATTGGAGCAAAGAAAATGATTGTCATTCGTATTGTATCGTCTGTTTTGATTTTTTGATGTACTTAAATATTGACTTAGGAGTCATCTGTCAAAAACCCTGGCGCTTATATATTGAGCTTTACATTTGTATTTCAAGTGAAATTCAAGTATCATGTAAATTTGGTGTGCTACATCTTCAATTGAAGACTTTTTAACGCAATAATTTTCAAAAAATAATTTTCCAAACACGAATGTCTTAAGTAATGATTAAGATTTAAAATTGCACATGCTATCATTTGACACCATTCTGTGAACGCTCACGATATCATAATTCATCCATGACGATCGGGCGCTTTTGTACGTAGGTTAGGTATGGTTTAATCTTTTGGTGGAAAATGTGAAACGCGATACATTGCTAATTTATTTCATCATTTTAGGTTGGCTATAACACCAGGAAAACATTTTTTTTAATTAAAAACATTATGGCTCGAATGAATATTTAGGAACACAACCGCGCAATGGCATTTTGCAGGCTACCTACCACACGTGCTTAAGGAACCGATCGTCACGGAGGAACGATTTTATCGTGAGCTTACACATCAAGTAGTCAAGTAATCACATATTAAACTTTAAATTGAAATTTTGTGTCATTATTGAGATATTGCAGTTTGAAAAGTGTTGTGTTAGAATAGTCTCCAAGTGCGCTGTGCGTTAGAAAAGTCTCCAAGTGTACATCCAACTGTAATAAGGTTTGGGTAAATGTATGCTTCTTTTTGTTTTCATATCCAGCAGACGTTTTAAGCCGCGTGAAAAGTATTGCACATATATCGCAAATTGATCTTCACATGTTTTGGTCCTGCTTACTAATTTAATCACCCCTGAAGTGTAGTTAAGTATAGTTACTTTCATGAAGAGGTGTTATTTACGTGTTGGGGACAGATAGACGGAAGATTTAAGACCCTTTGGTGCGACATCAACAGGGACTTAAACGTAACAGTCGCCTTAAAAATGAATGTTTCAGAAGTACCCAAAGCATGCCGTTGTTGTATTGCTATCTGATAACTGATATATCTTTATTACAATGAATTGTGTTGATGTGTGAATTACACATCTAAAGCGCAAATATCTGATACACCATTTAGTTCATCTGAGCACGAGGTGCAAATAGTGAGCATTTGTAATCAGTCTGGGTCAGCGTTTAGCTCATCATTGCACTTTTGGCCACTTTTGATCTAGTGTTGATGGAACTTGGCCAGATTACTAAACGTGAAAATATCCAGGCTCTGTTCAAATTCTAGGTCTAGTGTACGACTCAATCTTAATAAAACTTTGTCAGAAATGTTATATTAAAATATATATGCAAAGTTTTAATCTAGATCACATGCGTCTAAAAACTAAGTCACCAGGTCAAATCTGAGAAAACCTTCGTTACATATATAAAGCCTCATTTATTTTCAATCTTGATAAGACTTTGACAGAATGTTTTCTTGAAAATATGTAGACCGATTTCGAATCAGGGCTACGTGCGCATGAAAATTATGCCAGCAGGTAATATTTTAGAAAAACCTTTTTACCACTGAAGTAGCAATCATTATGACTTAATGTCGATGAAACTTAATCACAATTGTCATCATCACAATATGTATTACAAGTTTGACACTACGTGACCTGCATAAAAGATCTAGGTTACTAGGTCAAATCTAACTAGAACCATGTTACCAACATGTATGCCTAAATCTGTTTAAAATTTGACCAGATTGTTTATCAATGTCTAGGCCAAGTACGAATCTGGTTGGCGTGCATTTAATGATCGGGTCACGAGGTCAAATATGTATCCACTTTAGATGCTATATGTCATCTATAACATAATGTTGATAAAACTTTGTCAGGGCGCTTAACGTCAGAATATATAGACCGATTTTGAATCTGGGTCAAGTTTCTCCAACATCTTGGTCATCCGATCAAATCTTTAAAAAACATTGTAACCTCTCAAGAAACCAAATGTATGACCTTGATGAACCATGGACAGAATATTTCTTTTGACAATATGTAGACCAAGTTCAAATCTCGGCCATATGTGCTTTAAATAAGGTCACCAGGTAAAATCTCAGAAAACCATTATAACCCTTGCAGAAGTCACATGCATGACTCAATCTCGATTAACCCATTTATGCATAGCGTCTAGAAAAAAGGCCTTGGCATACAGCGTAGACCCAGATGAGACGCCGCATGATGCGGGGTCTCATCAGGGTCTGCGCTATTTGCTTTAAGGAATTTCTGTAAGAAATATTCTAAATATAGAAATAAGTATACTAGACATCCCTAATTTTGGAAATAAATTGATCAAATTTAGAAGGATGGGAGAGTCTACTAGACATAAATGGGTTAAACAGGGTAAAATATGCTGATCCATATCAATGCCATGTTTGACAAGAGAGGTCAAAGGTGTACCTTGATAACAGGTGAGCGTTTCAATGCCATAATTGACATCATGTTTTTACTTTGTATTTAACTAGTATTGGTATATAATCAAATGATATTTGTCCAGACAATAAATATATTTAAGATGATTGAGTTGTTATTCTCCACTGCAGCTCATGTTTTGTTAAGTTGTAGAATGTCAATGTTGCCACACTACCTACAAGCGCTGTATCAATATATTTTGGTAAACAGGGAAATGAACTCGTAAAGTTGAATACACGACGAACAAATAACGCATGTTTTATCTAATATCATTTTGAAATTGTGTTTTGTACTATTGTTGTTGTTTTCCTTGGAAAAAAATTATTGATACAGTTATCATCCCGACCGATCATTCTTAATAAGCACACTCGTTCAACACAGATATCGGTGATATAGAATTTGCTACAACCATCGCCATTAATCGGATGCGAATATAAGTGCAATGTGACCTTTAGATCGTAAAAAGTATAGCTAATGTCATCTTTATATTTGAGTTGCAAGAATTTAACAGTATTTTTCAGCAGTTCATAGGTGTATGAACTGTCTGAAAAGTTACACTTTCTCAGAGTAAAATCAAAATAATAATAATAATAATAATTATTATTATTATTATTATTATTAATATTATGATTATTATTATTATAATAATATTAATACTATAATTTCGAGTTCAATTGGTTTAAATTTTTACAATTATCTCTGAAATTTCAGGTCTCTTCATAAGCGCTATTTAAAAAAGAAAACCTTCCCTGACTCCTTCATCGGCTCTTTTACAAGAGCTTGAATGGCTACCGTTCGAACATAGGTGCAAACATTAAATAGCTGGCACTGTGCGTCAGTGTTTGCGTGGTCACACTCCATCCTGCCTTACAAAAACATTTAATATTAAAGTCCCTATAACGCTCAAAATCAACGAAAATTTCGTAATGTATTTCGTAAAATAAAGTTAACACCTAAACAATCAGTGTTCCATATAGCTATAGCCACAATTTCAACGTTTGATGTGGTATGATTACATAGATGTTTGTCGATACAAAATGCTCGTTTTTATTTATTTGTGACCACAATTAACTCCAATTGAATTCCCCGCGAATATATCTATTCATACGCCACACGAACACCACGATAGTGGTCATGTGTTGTATGACTAGATATCGTTGCGGAAAATTAAAATGGAAAAAACAACGAGCATTTTGTATCTACAAACATCTATTTGACCAGACCACATCTGGCATTGAAATTTCGGCAATTGCTATAAGGAACACTGCTTTTTAATTGGTTTAGTTTATTTTACGAAATATTGTACGATATTGTCGTTGATTTTGAGTAGTAATGTTACTTTAAACACTATTAGCTATAATATACGGAATCCGGATATCTATAATCTCGCCCTTCTTCCATCAAGGGCGACACACGATAAACGATTTTTTTGCGCGACAGTCGCGGCGACGCACGATACTTTGCGCGACAATCGCGGCGACGCACGATATTTTTCGCGACAGTCGCGGCGACGCACGAAATATTTAACACGAAATATCGCCCTTGTGCGACAGTCGCCCTTTTATATGCGATATCTCGCCCTTTGAACACGACCGTCGCCCTTTGAACACGACCGTCGCCCTTTGAACACGACCGTCGTGTTTAAAGGGCGACGGTCGTGTTAAAGGGGCGAGATATCACATATATAAGGGCGACGGTCGTGTTTAAAGGGCGACGGTCGTGTTCAAAGGGCGAGATATCGCATATAAAAGGGCAACTGTCGCACAAGGGCGATATTTCGTGTTAAATATATCGCGCGTCGCCGCGACTGTCGCGCAAAATATCGTGCGTCGCCGCGACCGTCGCGTAAAATATCGTGCATCGTGTGTCGCAATGGATGAAAGAAGGGCGAGATTGTAGATGACACTATCCGGATTACGTAATAAATTGTAACACTGGCTGTAATGGCTATGCAAACATTTCTACAACCGCCTTAAAAACAACACGATTTGGAAATTTTAACATACATTTCGGAAAAATTGGGATAATTTATAGGTATTTTAAAACATTTGGAAATTGATTAAACTGTGAAGGTTTATATTCTTAGCCATAAATCGAATAATGTTTTAAATAATACAGTTAATTAATTACTGTTAATTAAGTAATTAACGTGGCCATTTACCTGGCCTACTGAATCTATCAATAATTATCGAATTATAAAGGTATTAAACCACACTTTCATTTGAGGTTACATTTTTTGACGTTTTTGTACCGATTTCTTTTTATATCAATTTAAAAATTACATTATAATGTACCTTAACTATGTTCCATAATTGATGGGCCTTTTGGAGGGCCAGTGCCAGGGGAGGTTAATTAGAAGGGTGGCATATGTCCTTGCTAAATGGTATGTTGATCCTTGCTGATGAAATAAAAATAATACAAGTATTACAATCTTTAAAAAAAGACCATAGTCTACCGGGTCATCGCTACGTTTCTGTCGGTTCGCTGCACGTCCAATCAATCCACAAGTCACGTCCAATCAATCCACAAGTCACGTCCAATCAATCTACAAGTCACGTCCAATCAATCCACAAGTCACGTCCAATCAATCCACAAGTCACCTCTAAATTGTCTGTTCATATATAAAATGAATCGTATATTTCGATCGAACAGTAATGCAGTAATGGGAATTGGTAATAATCATTCATTTCAGGCAGCAGCTGATGATTCCGTCGGAATAAATCCGCATCTATTACTACGCACATTGTTCTGGTATGTGTCTAACAATTTTTCTTCGTAAAAACAAGAGAGTAAACATATCCGCCAGTGAAACTATACTTTAAATATAGTCATCTGGGTCTACCTGTTTGCCAAGGCCATTTTTCTAGACGCTAGGCATAAATGGGTTAATAAATACAGTTAAAACAACAACAACGCCATCTTCCAAAGCTCCCACACCAATCAAACAAAAAATCCATGCGTCCGTTTCGTTTCATTTCATGTCATCATAGCATGGATTTTAGTCTTTTTACTTATCAGTCGAAAACTTAATAAGTCATGAACATCATAGACTTGTATCTTTCATGCGGGACCATTGACACTGCAAAGAAGAGACAAAGCTCAATAACAGTATGATGCAATACAATATGAAGAAGAAAACCATAAGCCCTGAGAGCATAGAATGACCGTACTTAAAAACATTCAACTTTATGATTAAAAGTTAAAACGTTTAATATTTATTTTTTTAATCTAAGCATTGTTTATGTTTATTTTTTAAACTAATGTTGGCGGCAAGCAGTTTAGGCTTAATTATATGGCCCTTTTGTCTTTTCGTCCTATATATAGGGCATTTATCTATGTACACATGTACACATGTATGTGTTCAAACATAAGTTGTGGGTGTGGGGCATCCGTTTCTGTGGAGCATTTCAAGTAAAAAATATGATATTATATAAGCCATCTAAATTATCCTTTCAAAATTGTCCATGTACAAACAAATGTTGTGCTCTTGCGAGTTTTATTTACAGAAGATAACAATATGTAAGATATGTATATTACATTTTAATTTTGACTACAGACTAGCGACTTTATGGAAACAGTTGGAGGTAAATATAAGATTGGTATAAAGATTGACTGCGCGAAATCGGGTAAGAAGACTACCAATGGAACCTTCACCCTCCATGACGGCTCAGCTTACAGACTTTTTGCTTTTGAAGACTTCTACGGGACACTAAGACTTGCACGGGTTAGTAGAATGCGTTCGGTTCTTTCCAATACATAGAACGTTTTCATGAGTGTTTTCAAGACATTGCATTTTTGTGTGCTTCTGTAGACAGATAATGGATGTCTGCTTCTTTGGTGTTTCAACTAATAATGATTTTATAATGAATTCAAGTTCTTTTTTCTTGTTTTCTTCTGAATTATGTTTTTGAGTACAATTATTGGTCAAGATGCAAGTTATGTTATTTTGTGTGCTTTTTTAAATCCAGAATTCTGATCAATTCAATGGGTTTTTAAAGATCACCTGAGGGCTAAGCGCTAAAGGTGTGCTATTGTGTCCACCCTTTGTCCGGCGTAATGCAGTGTGTATGCCAAGTATCATCAACTTTTAGCTCGTTTCCGATCTACAGTCCAATTTTCCATCAAATCTTTATGAAACATGGTTAGAATGTTTATCTTGACAATATCTTGGGGAGTTCAAATCTGAGTGACATGCTTCCAAAAACTAGGTCTCCAGGTCAAATCTCACTTAAAAAATTGTTACAACTCTAGAAATCTGATTAATGACTCAATCTTGAAGAAACTTGGTAAGAATGTTCATGTTGACAATATCTAGTAATAATAATAATAATAATTTTATTTGTGCATATAACATAATACTACAATCCATATGAACAGTTATTAACAATTCATAAATATCACAGATAGTCACCATCGTAGATTATAATACATATATATATGTATATATTTACATATATATATATATATATATGGTTTATATTATATTAGACTTTATCACACTTATTGGTCAAAATTAAATTATATTGAAATATAGATATAAAAGTGCACTGGATAACCCGTAAAGTTTTGACGAAAGATCGTACAAAACTTATTTCCAACGGGGTCCAAAGTCGTCACATGTAGATCTGAATGACGTAATATTATATCATAAATTTGTAATATATGATGGAAAAAAGTGACAACGGTCTCACAATGTCATATTATGGTATTAATAAAATAATTCTTGTTTTTAAATACGAAAACACATCGTATGATGATGAACTTGACAGGATTGCATAAACACAGTTTAAAAATGTATTACAAAATGGTTTACCGTTTAAAAATGTATAGCAATCTAGTTAACATTTTAAAAATGTATTACAGATCTAAAACCAAATGATAAAAAGTTAATAATACAGATACTCTTGTTTCTCAACTTTTTCCATTTCTCCTAATAAATGTTTCTTAACAAGTTTTTTAAACGTATTCTTAGACTTTGTGCATCGTATATTTTTTGGCAAGTTATTCCAGTCTTTTATTGCATTATGGTAAAAAGATTTGGATCTAGTAATAACCACCTCCTTACCTTGAAGATCACACTTAGAGGTCAAAAGTCAATTTTTGCCATAAAATAGCTGAAAAGTTCCTGCCTATACAATTGTCATATATTTATACCCATGAAATAACTTTATACAAATGCAATTCGACACTAGACGACATGTGGCGTGTTACTCTTGTCACACTACCTCAAAGGTCAAGGTCACCCCCCCCCCCAAAAAAAAAAAGCATAGTTGGCCATAAACAGTTGTTTTGGTCTGTAACTTAATCATTCATCATGCTATTTCAAAACTTACCACTAATTACAACCAAGGACATTTTGTCTGGAAAACATTTTTACCCGACTCAGATAACATGGTCACACTTAGAGGTCAAAGGTCAAAGTTTGTTATACACAAGTTTCCAGGCTATAACTTTTTCATTCACGAATTCAATTTTAAAACCATTCACATCAAATGACTTTTATTAGGAGACTGAATGCAGTATGTATTACCAGTCTCGTTACCTCAAATGTAAAAGTCTATTACATACTATTACATTCTTCTTCAAAGAAATTAACATGTTAACCAGGCTTTTCATATTGAAAGAAAATTTCATTCTGCCAAAACCTGGCTAAACAGAACATCTCTGATTCATTGGCACTGTTTGGTTTAGACAGGTTTTACTGTATATGAACTTGTTTAAATTTTTCATGTTCAAAGACACATTTTCTGTTCCATACAGTTTCCAGAGCAGAGGCGAAAAGCTAAAAATGGACATGCAGCATTAAGATAAATTATTATTTAATGCAGTGTTCGACACTAACAGGAGTCCCGTAGTCCGAGACTCGTGGAAATGTGACTCGGACTCTTTGTTTTTGTGTCAAGAAAGTCCGTCGGAATCCTTCAAAATCATCTGTGAATTGTAAAAAAAATCCCTTCGTTTATTTGTTCGTTTCGCAAAATCAGAATGTCTGCACAAAGAAAATTTTACTCAGAATAGTCATTGTCGACCACTGTCCATAAAATTTTCGGTTTCATTGGTTTATTGTCACATTTAAATTGTGATAATTTAATATCCACCCTCTACATACCGCAGAAGAACGTTTTTAATACAAAGTCGTACGTCCCACTACAACCACTGTTTGAGAGCTGTAAGAGTTCTTCTTAAAAAGGAAGATTATAGACAGCTGGTCTGTTGTTAGTGAGAAGTGTTCAATCAAAACTAAGTGATGTCGGAAGCATAAAAAAAACAAGAATACTACCATCATTTGTACTATGCACTTGATTAAGTATTTTTATGTTTTCCTATGAAAACCCCTGTCTGGTCAACAAGTTTGTTGTCAGAAGATGCATTTTGTATACTTATTGTTGTATTATTATGATAAAAATACTTTGTCAATTTTATAGTGTATGTTAGCAAAAAAAAAGAAATTCCATTTAAGAGTTTTAATCAAACGACTTGGAACGCTAAGGACCCCAGTATATTAATAAAATCGTTCAATAAAACCCTGTTCACAGTGCTCTGTCATAGCTTACACACATGTACCTAGTAAGAGTCCATATTAGATCTAATGAGCACAACTTGCTTACAGTGAGCTTTTGTGATTACATTCTGCCGATTGTTAATCATCGTTCCTGCATTGTCCGTTGTCAAAATGTACATTGTTAACACTCTAGAGAATATATGTATTTCCAATATTCACGACACATTGAAAGAAATCGGTCTAAACGACAATTGGGTAAATTACAAAACTGCGTTCAAAAATTAGGTTGCTTTGTCAAATTGAATAAAATGTTTATGAACTTTTCAGAAGTTACATGTTTACCCAATCCTCATGAAACTTGATCAGAACGCTTTTTCTAATGGTATATCTGCTGAGTTTGAAAATGTCTCAGGTCTACTGAAAAATATGAGTGCCACTTTGTGAACAATGTAGAAATCAAATGTTTTGCCAAATAATAATGAAACTATCACAACAATTGTGCTCATGATATTTCAACTGAATTCGAAATTGCTTCAGTCCGTTCCAAAAGACGATTAAGGTGAAATTAGTTTAGGAAGGGATTATATAGAAGTCATTCTTGTTGATCGTTCAGCTCGTCCAAAGTTTAAAAAAGTTTTTTGAAATAATCCCCTGGTTTGAAAAGTGGCCCCTCCCTGAGGGTTTCTTTCTATATATGTTTGGAGCAAACACTTAAAAATGTCTTCTCTAAAATCGCAAAACCAAGAGGTTTGGTTTTTTGGCATAATCATTTTATTCTGGTCCTCTACCAAGTTTTTTTTAGCTCACCTGCGCACAACGTGCTCATGGTGAGCTTTTGTGATCGCTTTTTGTCCGTCGTCCGTTGTCCGTTGTGCGTTGTGCAGCGTCAACATTTGCCTTGTTAACTCTCTAGAAGCCACATTTATTCTTCAATCTTCATGAAATTTGGTCAGAAGATTGGTCTCAATGATATCTTGGATGAGTTTAAAAATGGTGACGTTTGCTTGAAAAACATGGCTGCCAAGGGGCGGGACATTTTTCCTTATAAGGCTATATATGGCTATAGTAAAATCTTGATAACACTAATAGACGCCACATTTATTGTCTGATCTTCATGAAACTTGGTCAGAAGATTCATCCCAATGATATCTTGGACGTGTTTGAAAATGATGCCGGTTGGTTGAAAAACATGGCCGCCAAGGGGCGGGGCATTTTTCCTTATATGGCTATAGTTAAACCTTGTTAATTCTCTAGAGGCCACATTTATTTTCCGATCTTCATGAAATATGGTCAGAAGATTTGTCCCAATGATATCTTGGATGAGTTCGAAAATAATTATGTTTGCTTGAAAAACATGGCGTCCAAGTGGCGGGGCATTTTTCCTTATATGGCTATAGTAAAATCTTGTTAACACTCTAGAGGCCACATTTATAGTCCGATCTTCATGAAACTCGGTCAGAAGATGCATCCCAATAATATCTTGGACGAGTTCAAAAATGATGCCGGTTGGTTGAAAAACATGGCCACCACGGGGGCGGGGCTATTTTCCTTATATGGCTTTAGTAAAACCTTGTTAACACTCTAGAGGCCACATTTATTTTCCGATCTTCATGAAACTTGGTCAGAAGATTTGTCCCAATAATATCTTGATATCTCAGGTGAGTGTCTTTGGGCCTTTCAGGCCCTCTTGTTTAAATATCGTCCCTTGGGTAAAAACTGGTCATGCCCAATGATGAAGAAATGTATGAAGACTTACATATTTAAAAAAGTTTTCTCTCATAACGTTAGGGCAGGGAATTAGTTTTTGTTAAACATCGTATTCTGGTCCTGTAACAACTACCGTCTACTCTCGTTATCTTGACATCGCATATCTCGATTTTCTCAATATGTCGAGGTAAGCTCAATGTTCCAACTTTTTATCCTTCTTTATCTATATTAATAAACAACGCACATCTCGATTTTCGTTATCTCGAATAATTCGATATCTCGATATAAAAATTTGTCCCGAGTCCCGATTTTACATCTATTTACTGGGGTTTATCTCTAAGTGCGAATAACTATCCCAGTGTCGGCAAAGGTGAGAAATTTTTTCTTTGATACTTCAACGGCCCGCTTCGCCAGGCTGCTCCCGATACTGTACGGTAGATAATTGATCCGTTAATTGCATCAATGACCACACGTGTCTAATGTCGTTAGCCATTAACACTTGAGTAAGGACTGTTACTTTAACTGCAATTAACTGCAATTAATACACAGCCTGCCGATAATGGATTGAACTTTGCATTTCAAACAACAAAATGTACATTTACAGTTCAGTATTTTTTTAACATCAAAGAATCGTAAGAAACGCGCATTGAATCTCATACATTATTTATTACGCTGTTTTGGGTATTATGCCACACGGTGACAGCTTTACTTACACCAGTTAACAGGTATTTATATGTTAAAAACAAGGTAAATTTTCGTCTCATTTTCTCTTTGAAAACGCCTAATCGGATATCTCGAGCTCTCGTTATCTCGGTATTTTTTCTTGTTCCCGCCGACTTCGAGATAACGAGAGTAGACTGCATGTTAAAATCATCCCTCTTGGGTTATAATTGACCCTGCGTTACTTGTTTAATTATATATATTTAGTAAATTTTTTCAAAGTCTTCTTTTCTGAAACAGCAGTGACAAGAGGCTTTTTATTTCGCATGTTTAGTTTTATAGTAGTCTTCTGCTACAGTTGTTCAAATCATGCCCCCTTAGGGAAAAACTTGCCACAGCCCGGGACTGAAATTATTGATGAAGACTTGTGTAGTTTATATCGATAACTTCAAAAATATTCTTCTTTGAAACCGCAAGGGTCAGGATTTTGATATTTGGTGTGTAACTTAAAATAGTTTTCCTCTTTTCTTCTAATAAGTTATCTCAAATAATGTGTTTGTGGTCAAAACTAACAACACGGAAGTCTGTTGGACTCTTTCGAAATCATATTTGAATGATAAAGAAAATCTCGATTCGCGAGATCAGAATGTCTGCACTTTTGAACATCCGAAAAATATGCTACTCATCATTCTGCTTATACACGTCAACGAAATATTTTTATTATTATTATGATTTATTGTCGCAGTGCTTGCGAGTAGTGATAGTGGAAATTCTCGAACTCTGAATCAACCCGATCTTGGTTGTTGTTTTTTTCTCAGATACTTTTGCTTAAAATATATCTTTCGCTAAACAGTGTCTAATTACTATAAACAATCATCACAATACCCGTAATTGTTTACACAATGCACGTTTTACGTTCCCAATGCACTGAAGATGGGAACGACTGTGAATTAGTTGTGCGTAAATAATCCCATGCCACTAGCAATCGATAATGTCAGGGGCTTTGTTGCAGTTTGTTGGCGTTGTTTTATTATGTTAAAAAATATGGGGAAAATGTATAAAGCAATGGGCTGTAACGACCAATCCCGAGGATCAACAAGCAAGCATATATATATGCATTATAAACAATACTATTTGTATGTACTCCAGTCTATACTGGGGGACATATTGTTTTTGCTCTGTCTGTTTGTTGGTTTGTTGGTTTGTTTGCGTCAAACTTTAACATTGGCCATAACTTTGGCAATATTGAAGATAGCAACTTGATATTTGGATTGCATGTGTATCTCATGGAGCTGCACATTGTGAGTGGTGAAAGGTCAAGGTCATCCTTCAAAGGTCAAATATATGGGGGGGATATGGTGTTTCACAAACATATCTTGTTGTTTTCTCAATTTCATTTTCCACATTTTTTACTAATTTTTATGTAAGGTGTTTTTATTTGGTTTGCAGATTTCAGTCTGATGAACAACATTTCTTTTACATAAAATATTAAAGCTAGAAATTGTTCAATCTATTTAAAAAACTTTAAGTTGGAAATTGTGGTATAGTCTCTTCCAAAAAGCACTTTAAATAATAGTACATTCCGACTGGAGGAGGATGTATTCTTGATTGTTCTAAAGTGGTTCAATACCGAGTCATGAATGTACACTTCAGCCACTAATAAATAACTAGGTGTTTTCTCCTTAACAAGGAAGATTTTATTCATAATGGGAAATGTTCAATTGAAACTAAGTGATTCTTGAACGACACACCAAACTAAACAATGCCATCAGTGTGACTATATACTTGGACAAAGTATTTTGAGCATGAAAACCCATCAATGGTTAAAGAGGTTTGTTTTTATAAGATTCAATTCGTACAATTATTATACAATTTTAAACAAATTCCATAGGATAATATGCACATTATTTGTAATAAATAGTGTACTCACATAATATTAGAATACATCCATGTGACATGTTTTTTCCTTGACCATCTATGGCAGAATAGTACTTGCATATTACTGCATATAAAATTGTTATAATTATTGTTATGTCCTCCAGTCCATACTGGGGGACATATTGTTTTTGCTCAATCTGTTTGTTGGTTTGTTGGTATGTTTTCGTCAAACTTTAACATTTGCCATAACTTTTGCAATATTGAAGATAGCAACTTGATATTTGGCATGCATGTCATGATGTGTATCTCATGGAGCTGCACATTTTGAGTGGTGAAAGGTCAAGGTCATCCTTCAAGGTCAAAGGTCAAATAATGGGGAGACATAAGTTCAGAAGAAGGGAGTCCAAAGAACTCCTTACTCAGAATAGTTAGTGTCGAGCACTGTTTATGTGTTTAAAAAGGGACTGAAGCACATAATTGGCATGGTTTCAGAATGTCCTCAAAATATTTGTCTTAATGTGAATGTGGCCATTATTATCAGCATAATGTTTGACCACAATTAATCAATTCTGATCAATGAAAACAATGCCAACATAAGACTTTTCTGCTAACAGTTTCTTATGGTGAAATTAGCAAAATATATTTCAGCATACAGTATTTGACAAACACATTCATTAACTGGTCAGCAATTTTTCATTAAGCGTACGTCACAAGTTGAATCCAGCCAACAATTTTCAACTTTAATTGACCGATTCTGGACAATGCAAAACTATGACCTTTTCTGCTTTTTTTTTAATTTAATTTTTAAAGGAAGTCTCTTCTAAGCACCAGTCCAGTTAAGGCCTAAAAAAGTCGTCCATGATTAGCCTCTGTGCGGACTTCACAGGCTAATCTAAGACGACACTTTACGCACATGCATTAAACCCCATTTTCCTAGAGTGAGGCTCATATGATTTCATTCCAGCGTATTTCATGTGACCAACGGAGCAATAGAGAAACTGGCACTTCTGAGTGATGTAACCACGGCAACAACATCTGCTAATGTGGGCTGCCTAGTCAACATCAGCCAGTTTCAGGCCACAGATTTCATGGTATTCGAGCCAAACATGTAAGGACTTTCATTTGTATTTATTGTGTGAGATGCATTATTAAAAAGAAAAAAAATTGAACTGAAATACATACATTTTAAGGTTATACAATTAATAAGGTTTTCGTAGTAACATTGTATCAATGTTTTGTCATGGTAAATTATCAAATGTAAATCAATTAAAAACATATTTTAATCATTAAGTTTGATAAAATAGTTTTCTTGAAAAATCTTACAGTTGTGGAATTAAATTTACAATTAGTTTTTGAATAAATTGAGTGTTTAATTTCCCTTTCAGCTATTCAATATTTGTCCCCGAGTTAGTGTCTGACAAGTTGTTGAACACGAACGTTTCATTGGACCTGAAGTGTGGGAGTGTCTATACAGCATTTGTGTATGGTGATGAGACAACGGTATGTAGCATGTCTCAATTGAGATATGAGACAGGCAGATTGCTTGGTTATGAAACACATGACTGATCAGTTATTGACTTTTTGTTTTGTGTGGAAAAATAACAATTGTTTTATTTTCTTTGACCAGTTTCACTGCAAAAATCTTTGTTATTAATTGCTCATTGTGAGCTATTGTGATACTGTAAAGTCTGTCATCAGTGTGTACCACTTTACATCTTCTTTTTTTAAACATCTTTTTCTTAACTGCTGGGCAAAATTATACCGAACGTCACAGGAATATTTGTTGATTGGTCTTTAATGAAATTTTTTCAAATGTTTCCCATCTGATGCTTTATTAAGTCACAGGGAATCAAAGTTTTTTTAAATGAAACTTGAAAATTTTGTCCTTAAAAATTGCAAGTCCTAGCTCTAGGCTAAATATATAATACCTCCCATTGTGGTCATCTGCAAAGTTTGTTCAAATTAAGTCCCTGGACCCAAACTGACCCCACCCCCTCTTGCGGTCACCAGTTTTATATAGACTTTTACATCTTTGGTAAAAGCCCCCACTCCCCACAGTTCACTAGTTAAATTTTCTTGGGTGAAACAAAACAAAAGCGCCAATTATCAAAACGTTTCCCTTTTTTTAACCACAAAGGTACTGATTTATTGCTTTATTACTTTGTTTGTTGACACGTTATTTATTACCGTCCATGTTGCGGCATGTTGTTCTAACAAGTCGCCAGGGCATATTGGCAGTATGTCACACGAAAAACGTAAAATCAAATAATTCCATGAAAAAAGCCTAATTAAAAAAATACAGGATGACCTTTTCCAGACAATGTAACCGGTTAAGTGGTCGTTTCGGTAGATTAACGTTGCATCCCTAAAATAAACACAGACTCATTAATAAAGCACACCTATTTTGCTACAACTGGCAGTTGTTATGTTCATTGACGAGTTAATAAATAAATTGTAACTTTTTTTTTCCCGATGACAGACAATGTACAAAATAAACACACATATTATTTTTTACTTGCTGACAATGGACATGTTTACAAACAATATTCAATTCATACAGTAATATACATGTACATGTTTATTACTTTTTACTTGCTGACATTGGACATGTTTACAAACAATATTCAATTCATACAGTAATATACATGTACATGTTTATTACTTTTTACTTGCTGACATTGGACATGTTTACAAACAATATTCAATTCATACAGTAATATACATGTACTTGTTTATTCTTTTTTTCAGCTCACAGTAGCCTTGTACACTGGCATCTCAGAGAACAAAGTGTCCATACTATGGCTGGTCCCCCAGAACTACTGATCACCCTGGGGGAGGTGCTGTTTTCAGTTGCTGGCCTTTCATTCGCATACTCCCAGGTAAGCCCCTGTCAACACTTTCCTGCTCAGAAGCAATATGACAATGGCTAAGTGCAAACAGCATATAACCAGAACAACTTGTGAGTAACATGCACAGCCTGTTAAGGTTTTATGCTGTTTGCTGCTCATCAGCACCTTAGTGTTGGAAATGAAGCCTATAAAACTTGAATCCATTTAGAAAAGAATTTTAATTAATTTGGTTTCTTATGGACAACAAACTGGTTAAGAGGACAAATCTGAGCAGGAAAAGGGTTTAGCTGCAATATGATACTGCATGATTTTGGCCTTTGTGATTAATCATAACGGCTCACTGACTGCCGTCATGGAAAAAGACGTATTTCTTAATACTTTCAGCATGCATTAAAGGAACGTGAAATATTTCTGTATAAATTCGGGCAATTAGTAGCCTTCATTTAACTTAATTGCTACCTGCCACGTAAAGGTCATACTTTGACCCTGAAGATGAAGGTCAAATACAGCACTTATAAGGTCAAACCTTTTGAAACAGTTCTGCGAAAAGCTGTGCGTGATAGTGCCCGATGTTCATTTACAGCTCTAGTTGATTGGTTCCAGTACCCAGCTGGATGTTGGATCCGAGTAACACAGTGGTTTGCTTTAGATTATATTATTCCCCGCCAAAGGAGGAGCGATATAGATATTGCGTTGGCCGTCTGTTACAAACTGTTCAGAGCTATGTCTCAGAAACTATATAACATATCAAAATGAAACTTTAAGGCGCATACAGATATCAATGAAGAGAAGTGCCAAGCACAGAACTGTAACCTTACACATTCTTAATTAAGAGCTATTGTTTCTTGTTTTGGCTATCCATTTCATCGCTCTTCAGATGTAACACCTCTAGAAAGGAATAGAGGTAGGTCTATGTTGGAAGTAAGATATCATTTTGGATAAAAATACCGATAGCTTCCTGCGATAGCTCGAGTAAGACATTATAAATCCTAGATAACATTCATACTATACTATACTTACATACAGCTGCAGGGCGTGGTAATTACCCGTTTATGTTAGCATTTTCTCAGGCCCCACAATCGATGAAATCCGTAGTGCAAGCACTGTGGTTGTCCACGGTTGGTATTGGAGATATGGTCGTCATCATTGTAGCCAACATCCATACCATTCCGTCACAGGTATGAAATTAATTACTGCAAGCTTCAATGAGCTATGAGAAATATTAAGAAGTCAAAGATGAAAGTTGTTCTGAGCTTGCCCGGAAAGAGCAATCTGTTTTTCTGTAAAAGATCCCCAAAATGTGACGAACACTAGCCTTCTTTCATAGTATAGCATTTTCCAAGATTTATCGTAGACCTTGGGGTGATAATCAAGTAGTTATGTTCCAGAATCACTTTAAGTTTTGTTTTATCCTAAATCCTTCTTTTCTTCAGTTTATATACTGTTAATAGATAATTTTTCTCTTTATGTATTCTCTCATTATTAAGTTCGTAAAAACCTGTATATATAATTTCACAGCCCCTGAAAATCTGTGTTTTTTAAGAAACAGCACCACAAGAAAACCTGTGATTTTCATCATTCAGCATCTGAACATCCCTACTTCTCTTTACACATCTTCTGAAAATCTTGGTTTCTTATTAGACAGCCCCTTTTTAAACCTGTACCTTTCTTTACACAGATGGCAGAGTTCTTCCTGTTTGCCTGCCTGATGTTCATCGACACGCTAATCTTCATGCTGATGAGCCTGTTCTACGAGTACAAGTCCAACTCTGTCTACACTGAGCTACCAGATGATACAACACTTACGGGCGAGGGGGACACCAAGGAAATCTTGGAGGCTGACAGTTCAGAGAATCTTCCTCTGCAGCCAGTGAAGATAATATTAACTGCTGCAGAATAGCAGTGGATATGGAAAGTGTGGAATAGGATTGGTTGAGTGGAGGTTCATGGGACAAATTGTGTCAGGGGAAGTTAACTTGATGTTTCGTCAAAATTTTAACCATGAAATTCTTCTTCTGTATCCTTAAAGGTGTACAATAATTTCTGTGGAATACATGTAGCAGTGGATTTCAATGTGTACAATTTTACAATGATATGCTATGATTATAGCTTAAATTTATCAAAGTTGCATTCCATGACATAATTTTACTTACAAACTATTCTTTGTGTGATGTTATTAAATTATTAAATTGTCAATTAAATCACTTTTACATGCTACAGTAAATGTATTTTTTTTTGGGGGGGGGGCGTATTAGATAAATGGAGGTTAACAAAATGTTTCTTCTAAATTTCAACCATGAAATTGCTTTGTGGAGCAAGTCTTGACAATGTGCAAAGAACCATAGGAGGTTTACTTGTGATATCTTTCAAATGCAGGAATTTAAACTGTGGAGTGGAGTTGTTTTAAAAATCT